>NC_139225.1:166954816-167141373 GCF_055691185.1 Crinia signifera
TAAGAGAAAATGGCCCAGTCAGTGGGTAAAGGGGGGGAAACTTTTTTTAGGTATATAAGTGAAAGGAGAAAAACAAAAAGTGGAATAATTAGACTGAAGACAGAGAGTGGAAGTTTTCTTGAGGGGGACAATGTAATAGCCGATAATATTAATAATTATTTCTGCTCAGTATTCACTGCTGAAAGAGAGGGGAAGGGGCCACAGTTAAGTATTCACTGCTGAAAGAGTAGGGGAAGGGGCCACAGTTAAGTTGCAAGTATAGGGGCACATTTATCAAGATCGCATTTACAATGCGATCTGGGCGGAGTTTTACTGCCCACGATCATATCGGGGCAATGTATCAATTTTAAGGCGCAGGGACAGGGCGCCAAAAGGAGCCCGTCCCTGCGAAGCCCTAACCCGGAAGCCAGGGGGTCAGCGCATGCGCAGTTATGCGCTGACCCCCACCAACCCCTCTTACCGCACTGCCCTGCTCGGGCAGTGCGATGTGTAGCCATAGCCCAGGGGTGCGATGCCGGTCTGTCCGATGTTGATACATCGGGCAGCTTCACATCCCCCATAGAAACCTATGGGGGATGCGGCCGGCGGCGCTGCAGGGGGGGGGGGGGATCGCAGCAGGGATCGGAGGTCTCCCTTTGATACATTTAGGAGATACTTAATATTTGCGGCTAAACCCTGAAAACGTGTGGTTTTTGGGGGATTTAGCCGCAAATATGGTTTGATAAATGGGCCCCATAGTGAGAAAACTGAGGGAGAGACAAGTACATTTACAGAGGAGAAAGTCCTCACAGAACTCTCAAAACTGAAAGTGGATAAATCAATGGGGCCTGATGGGATACATCCAAGGATACTAAAAGAGCTCAAAGGGGAGCTGGTAAAACCAATAACAGAATTATTCAACCAGTCACTAGCTACTGGAGTAATCCCAGAGGACTGGAAAACAGCGAATGTAGTCCCACTGCACAAAAGTGGAAGCAAGGAAGAGGTAAGCAACTATCGACCAGTGAGCCTTACATCAGTAGTAGGGAAATTGATGGAAACACTCTTAAAAGAAAGAGTTGTAGAATATCTCAAAACCAGCAATTTACAGGATCCAAAACAGCATGGGTTTACTGGGGGAAGATCATGTCAAACAAATCTTATTGACTTTTTTGACTGGGTGACTAAAGTAATAGATCAAGGTGGGGCTGTAGATGTAGCTTATCTAGACTTTAGTAAAGCTTTTGACACTGTCCCACATCACAGACTGTTAAATAAACTTGAAAGCTTGGGATTGGATTCTAAGATAGTTGAATGGATAAGAGCATAATTGCAGGACAGAAAACAGAGTTGTAGTAAACGGAGTACAGTCAAAGGAGGGAAAGGTTACAAGTGGAGTACCCCAGGGATCTGTACTTGGACCGGTGCTTTTTAATATCTTTATTGGTGATATTGCAAATGGAATTGAGGGTAAAATGTGCCTTTTTGCAGATTACACAAAGGTATGCAACAGGGTAGACACACCAGGAGGGGTAAAACAAATGATTGAGGATCTAGGTAGATTAGAGGAAGAATTACTTCACAGAACGAGTAGTAGATAAGTGGAATCGGGCAGGTGGCTGTTTGTATAGGGGGAGGGGTACGGGCAGGTGGCGGTTATATAGGGGTACGGGCTGGTGGCTGTTAAATAGGGGGAGGGGTACGGGCAGGTGGCGGTTTAAATAGGGGGAGGGGGACGGGCAGGATGCGGTTATATAAGGGGAGGGGGGCGGTTATATAGGGGGATGGGCAGGTGGCGGTTATATAGATGGAGGGGGCGGGAAGGTTTTGGGTATATAGGGGGGGCGGGCAGGTGGCGGTTATATAGGGGGAGGCGCAGGTGGCGGTTATATAGGGGGCAGGCAGGTTTAGGTTTTTATATAGAGGGAGGCGGGCAGGTGGCAGTTATATAGGTGGCGGTGATATAGGGGAAGACGGACGGGCAGGTGGCGGTTATATAGGGGGAGGGGGATGGGCAGGTCGCGGTTATACAGGGGATGGGGCACGGGCAGGTGTCGGTTATACAGGGGGAGGGGGACGGGCAGGTGGCAGTTATATAGGGGGAGGGCAGGTGGCGGTTAAATAGGGGGAGGGGTACGGGCAGGTGGCGGTTATATAGGGACGGGAAGGTGGTGGTTTAAATAGGGGGAGGGGTACGGGCAGGTGGCGGTTATATAGGGACGGGAAGGTGGTGGTTTAAATAGGGGGAGGGAGATGGGCAGGTGGCGGTTATATAGGGGTAGGGGGGCGGGAAGGTTCCGGTCATATAGGGGGGTGGGAATGTTTCGTTTATATAGGGGGGTGGGCAGGTGGCGGTTATATAGGGGGAGGAGGCGGGAAGGTTTCAGTTATATAGGGGGCTGGGCAGTTGGTGGTGATATAGGGGATGGGGCAGGTGGCGGTGATATAGGGGGAGGGGGTGGGCAGGTGGCGGTTATATAGGGGGAGGGGGGTGGGCAGGTGGCGGTTATATAGGGGGCGGGGGATGGGCAGGTGGCGGTTATATAGGGGGATGGGCAGGTGGCGGTTATATAGGGGGAGGGGGATGGGCAGGTGGCGGTTATAGAGGGGGATGGGCAGGTGGCGTTTATATAGGGGGAGGTGGGCAGGCAGGTGGCGGTTATATAGGGGGAGGGGGATGGGCAGGTGGCGGTTATATAGGGGGAGGTGGGCGGGCAGGTGGCGGTTATATAGGGGGAGGGGGATGGGCAGGTGGCGGTTATATAGGGGGAGGGGGGTGGGCAGGTGGCGGTTATATAGGGGGAGGGGGGTGGGCAGGTGGCGGTTATATAGGGGGAGGGGGGTGGGCAGGTGGCGGTTATATAGGGGGAGGGGGGTGGGCAGGTGGCGGTTATATAGGGGGAGGGGGATGGGCAGGTGGCGGTTATAGAGGGGGATGGGCAGGTGGCGTTTATATAGGGGGAGGTGGGCAGGCAGGTGGCGGTTATATAGGGGGAGGGGGATGGGCAGGTGGCGGTTATATAGGGGGAGGGGGCAGGCAGGTTATATAGGGGGCGGGCAGTTGGCGGTGATATAGGGGAAGGGGCAGGTGGCGGTTATATAGGGGGAAGGGGATGGGCAGGTGGCTGTTATATAGGGGGACGGGCAGGCGGCTGTTATATAGGGGGACGGGCAGGTGGCGGTTTATATAGGCGGAGAGAGAGACAAGCTAGTGGCTTTTATGTAGGGGGACGGGCAGGTGGCAGTTATATAGGGGGAGGGGGTCGGTTATATAGGGGGAGGGGACGGCAGGTGGCAGTTATATAGGGGGAGGGGGCGGTTATATAGGGGGACGGGCAGGTGGCGGTTAAATAGGGGGAGGGGGATGGGCAGGTGGCGGTTATATAGGGGGAGGGGGATGGGCAGGTGGCGGTTATATAGGGGGAGGGGGATGGGCAGGTGGCGGTTATATAGGGGGAGGGGGATGGGCAGGTGGCGGTTATATAGGGGGAGGGGGATGGGCAGGTGGCGGTTATATAGGGGGAGGGGGGCGGTTATATAGGGGGACGGGCAGGTGGCGGTTAAATAGGGGGAGGGGTACGGGCAGGTGGCGGTTATATAGGGGGAGGGGGATGGGCAGGTGGCGGTTATATAGGGGGAGGGGGATGGGCAGGTGGCGGTTATATAGGGGGAGGGGGATGGGCAGGTGGCGGTTATATAGGGGGAGGGGGGCGGGCAGGTGGCGGTTATATAGGGGGAGGGGGCAGGCAGGTTATATAGGGGGCGGGCAGTTGGCGGTGATATAGGGGAAGGGGCATGTGGCGGTGATATAGGGGGAGGGAGACGGGGCGGTTATGTAGGGGGAAGGGGACGGGCAGGTGGCGGTTATATAGGGGGACGGGCAGGCGGCTGTTATATAGGGGGACGGGCAGGTGGCGGTTTATATAGGCGGAGAGAGAGACGAGCTAGTGGCTTTTATGTAGGGGGACGGGCAGGTGGCAGTTATATAGGGGGAGGGGGTCGGTTATATTGGGGGAGGGGGCGGGCAGGTGGCAGTTATATAGGGGGAGGGGGGCGGTTATATAGGGGGACGGGCAGGTGGCGAGGGGGACAGGCTCACAGCTGGAGAGTTCAGCTCTATGGAGAGACTTGGGGTATCTGCCCAGATTGGCGGCTGGACACCAGGGTCACAGGTCGCCTCTTCCCTCCACAGAAACACGAGAAGCCGCGCTACGTCCTATGTGTGGCGTTTGCTGAGAACGGCGATGTGGTTACCGGAGACTCCAACGGCCACCTCTATGTATGGGGTAAAGGTGAGCGGGGGCATGAATGAGAGGACGCAGGGGTAGAACAAATGGATCTGTAGGTCACTCGTCCGTATGTGTTCTCTTCCAGGCAGCCACCGGATCTCTCTAGCGGTGTGCGGCGCTCACGATGGCGGGGTCTTTGCTCTGTGCGTATGCAGGGATGGCACGCTGTTATCTGGAGGGGGCAAGGACGGGCGAATCATCCGATGGGACCAACATTACAAGAAAGTGCGAGAGACGCGGGTATGAAGGGATGGCGCATTCCCGGGGGGGAAATTGTAATAGAGGGGCGCTCGCTAATTCTCTTCCTTTCAGATTCCGGAATGCTTTGGGCCGGTGAGGACCGTTGTGGAGGGGCGGGGAGGAGAGACGCTGTATGTTGGCACCACAAAGAACTGTGTCATGAGCGGAAGCCTGGAGAACGGGCTAAGCTGTCTGATACAGGTACCATATGTGTGTCGGCAAATATGTGTCAGCTCTTACCGGGGCAAATCTCATCATCCAGCCCAGAAGCCAGGTCACAGATTAGCCATATAGCTGGTCCTGGTCAACCGCTGACCGCCATGATGTGACCCAGCATTCCCCCGTCACGTCAGGGTTCTGGGTAACGGGTGCAGGCCCCCATGATGTTACCCAGCATTCCCCCATCACGTCAGGGCTCTGGGTAACGGGTACAGGGCGCCATGATGTTACCCAGCATTCCCCCGTCACGTCGGGGTTCTGGGTAACGGGTACAGACCCCCATGATGTTACCCAGTATTCCCCCGCCATGATGCGACCCAGCATTCCCCCGTCACGTCGGGGTTCTGGGTAATGGGTACAGGCCGCCATGATGCGACCCAGCGTTCCCCCGTCACGTCAGGGTTCTGGGTAACGGGTACAGGCCGCCATGATGCGACCCAGCATTCCCCCGTCACGTCGGGGTTCTGGGTAATGGGTACAGGCCGCCATGATGCGACCCAGCGTTCCCCAGTCACGTCAGGTTCTGGGTAACGGGTACAGGGCGCCATGATGTGACCCAGCATTCCCCCGTCACGTCAGGGTTCTGGGTAACGGGTACAGGGCGCCATGATGTGACCCAGCATTCCCCCGTCACGTCGGGGTTCTGGGTAACGGGTACAGGCCGCCATGATGTGACCCAGCATTCCCCCGTCACGTCAGGGTTCTGGGTAACGGGTACAGGGCGCCATGATGTGACCCAGCATTCCCCCGTCACGTCAGGGTTCTGGGTAACGGGTACAGGGCGCCATGATGTGACCCAGCATTCCCCCGTCACGTCAGGGTTCTGGGTAACTGGTACAGGGCGCCATGATGTGACCCAGCATTCCCCCGTCACGTCAGGGTTCTGGGTAACGGGTACAGGGCGCCATGATGTGACCCAGCATTCCCCCGTCACGTCAGGTTCTGGGTAATGGGTACAGGGCGCCATGATGTGACCCAGCATTCCCCCGTCACGTCAGGGTTCTGGGTAACGGGTACAGGCCGCCATGATGTGACCCAGCATTCCCCCGTCACGTCAGGGTTCTGGGTAATGGGTACAGGCCGCCATGATGGGACCCAGCATTCCCCCGTCACGTCAGGGTTCTGGGTAACGGGTACAGGCCGCCATGATGCGACCCAGCATTCCCCCGTCACGTCGGGGTTCTGGGTAACGGGTACAGGCCGCCATGATGTTACCCAGCATTCCCCCGTCACGTCGGGGTTCTGGGTAACGGGTACAGGCCGCCATGATGTGACCCAGCATTCTCCCGTCACGTCAGGGTTCTGGGTAACGGGTACAGGGCGCCATGATGTGACCCAGCATTCCCCCGTCACGTCAGGGTTCTGGGTAACGGGTACAGGCCGCCATGATGTGACCCAGCATTCCCCCGTCAGGGTTCTGGGTAACGGGTACAGGGCGCCATGATGTGACCCAGCATTCCCCCGTCAGGGTTCTGGGTAACGGGTACAGGGCGCCATGATGCGACCCAGCATTCCCCCGTCACGTCAGGGTTCTGGGTAACGGGTACAGGGCGCCATGATGTGACCCAGCATTCCCCCGTCACGTCAGGGCTCTGGGTAACGGGTACAGGCCGCCATGATGTGACCCAGCATTCCCCCGTCAGGGTTCTGGGTAACGGGTACAGGGCGCCATGATGTGACCCGGCATTCCCCCGTCACGTCAGGGCTCTGGGTAACGGGTACAGGGCGCCATGATGTGACCCGGCATTCCCCCGTCACGTCAGGGTTCTGGGTAACGGGTACAGGGCGCCATGATGTGACCCAGCATTCCCCCGTCTCATCAGGGTTCTGGGTAACGGGTACAGGCCGCCATGATGTGACCCAGCATTCCCCCGTCACGTCAGTGTTCTGGGTAACGGGTACAGGCCGCCATGATGTGACCCAGCATTCCCCCGTCACGTCAGGGTTCTGGGTAACGGGTACAGGGCGCCATGATGTTACCCAGCATTCCCCCGTCACGTCAGGGTTCTGGGTAACGGGTACAGGGCGCCATGATGTTACCCAGCATTCCCCCGTCACGTCAGGGTTCTGGGTACCGGGTACAGGCCGCCATGATGTTACCCAGCATTCCCCCGTCACGTCAGGGTTCTGGGTACCGGGTACAGGCCGCCATGATGTAACATACCCTGGCTGGTGACCTCACTCCTCCTGTCCCCTTCTCGCTCAGGGTCACACGGACGAACTCTGGGGTCTCAGCTGTCACCCCTCTCTCGACCTCTTCCTGACCTGCGGCTATGATAAACTGGTACATCTCTGGAACAGTAAGGACCACCAGCCCGTCTGGACCACCACACTGGAGGTGAGCGCTCTGTTGTCTGTGATTTCCAGGACTTGTAATGGAGGAACTGGTGTCTCATGGGCCTGATTCAGACCACAAATGCAGGAGATCACCTTAGTGCGCACTGGCTGCTAGGAAAGGAAATCCAGCACCCTGGAATAGTCGAATCTAGTACAAATAGGTGGAATCGGCTGTCACCAGGGCCAGAGATTTTTGTTTCAGTTTGAACACACCCCAACCCAAAGCATACTTTCTCTGCACCTGTTACATCTGCCCCCTGCATCCATTAGAGAAATATTTATAGCTGAAGCCGGTGGGGCGCTTGCGGCGCTATAGCTGAGGCGCTGGGGCGTGTGGCGCTATAGCTGAAGCCAGAGGGGCGTGTGCGGTGCTATAGCTGGGGCGCGTGCGGCGCTATAGCTGGGGGCGCGTGCGGCGCTATAGCTGGGGCGCGTGTGGCCCTATAGCTGGGGCGCGTGCGGCGCTATAGCTGGGGCGCGTGCGGCGCTATAGCTGAGGTGCAGGGGCGCGTGCGGCGCTATAGCTGAGGTGCAGGGGCGCGTGCGGCGCTATAGCTGGGGCGTGTGGTGCTATAGCTGACGCGCTGGGGTGTGTGCGGCCATCATGTGCCGGCTCTGGTACAGCTTGTGGTTGTGTGTCCGCTTACACTGGGGTCCCCTGACACCAGCCATCGATGGTGGAGTAAGTTCCCATCTATCCACCTGTGGTTACCACCATGTGATGTTCTGACATCACTGCCCAGCGGTCGCTGTAATAGGGTATATATATTATATATACATCAGTGTGATATACCCTCTTCCTGTCCCTATAGGACTCTGCACGCGCGGCTGGGTTCCATCCATCCGGCAATGTTGTAGCAGTGGGAACCACAACTGGGAGGTGAGATACCAGGTTTCGGCGTTGTGTGATATCTTTGCAGCTTAGTGACGCTCCCTATGAGGATGCTGTCAACGTTACTTTGTGTTATCTGCTCCCCCCCAGGTACTAATGCTGGGTGACTCTCCGCCCCCCCCCCTCCCCCCGTAGTGCCGAGTGACGCTCCGTCCCCTCCCCCGTAGTGCCGAGTGACGCTCCCTCCCCCGTAGTGCCGAGTGACGCTCCCTCCCCCGTAGTGCCTAGTGACGCTCCCTCCCCCGTAGTGCCGAGTGACGCTCCCTCCCCCGTAGTGCCGAGTGACGCTCCCTCCCCCGTAGTGCCGAGTGACGCTCCCTCCCCCGTAGTGCCGAGTGACGCTCCCTCCCCCGTAGTGCCGAGTGACGCTCCCTCCCCCGTAGTGCTGACGCTGAATGACTGTCCCCTGTCCCTTTTGCCCTTTTCTCTCCTTGCAGGTTCCTTGTCCTGGACACCCAGTCCCATGTCATTGTGACAACCATTTCTGATGCTGGGGAGCAGATCAGTGTGACAAGTTACAGTCCTGGTAAAGTCCTGGTCCTTCTCCTTGTGTCAGTGAGTCTGTGTCTGATTGTCCCTGTGTCACTGTACGTCTGATTATCAGTGTGTGTGTCTGATTGTCCCTGTATGTCTGATTATCTGTGTGTGTGTGTATCTGTCCCCGTGTCACTGTGTCTGATTATCAGTGTGTGTGTGTGTGTCTGTCTGTCCCAGGCCGTGTCACTGTGTGTGTGTGTGTGTCTGTCCCCGTGTCACTGTCTGATTATCTGTGTGCATAGGTGTGCGCAGCACATTTTATTAGGGGGTGCACCGTCAAAGGAGTGTGCATAGCTCCACCTATTGGGTGTGTCTAACACCGCCAATCAGGCGTGTCTTGGCATCTATTGGCACTTGCTACAATATAAAAAGTCTCTCAGTCGCACCATAATATCCGGCCTATTTCAGTTGTAAGTCTCTAATAATACCCCTTTTACACCAAGTAATAACCCAGGTTGGACCCAGGTCAACGTTGGTGTAAAAGGGGCCAACCCAGATCCAGTAACACTGGTCTTCTACCCAGGTCCTGACCAGGGTTGAACACTGGTTGGACCTGGGTCGTGGGCGGTGTAAATGGTCCTAACCCAGGTTGGGACATCTGGGTAGTGCTGAAAGGATACCAGAAGTGCTGGACGC
This sequence comes from Crinia signifera, assembly GCF_055691185.1. NCBI lineage: Eukaryota > Metazoa > Chordata > Amphibia > Anura > Myobatrachidae > Crinia > Crinia signifera. Next base: position 166,963,946 of record NC_139225.1, read on the forward strand.
CTTTCCACAGTGCGCTGCAATGGCAAAAGACAGCAGCCAGGAAGGATATGAGCAGTGCACACAGAATTCATAATTGGATGCAGTATCATTTATATTATTTTTTTTTTTTTTTGGGGGGGAGCACATGGGGGATGCTGCAGTTTTATACCGCTATGTGAGCTTGAGAACTGAATAAAACATTTTGATAAAAAAATTTTACAAAGTAAACAAACCAACATTTTTCAATGCTAACTTGTCATGTCTTTTAATTTTTATTTTAAATCATTGAGGAAAGTTGGATGGCAGTTTATCAGTTTTAATGTCATCCATAGGGAAAAGCAGTGCTGACCCAGGTTCAGTGTAAACGGCGCAGACCTGGGTCACAGTGCTGTGTAAATGGGGAATGAAGCTGGGTCCAACCCTGGAAACTCCTGTGTTCAAAGACCGGGGTCTGACCAGGGATTTTGGTGTAAAAGGGGTATTACTCTGTGTAACAGTACATGAAAATACAGTCATACACATATACGGATGATGCAGGTGTGTAGTGATATGTGTGACGCAGGTGTGTAGTGATATGTGTGACGCAGGTGTGTAGTGATATGTGTGACGCAGGTGTGTAGTGATATGTGTGACGCAGGTATGTAGTGATATGTGTGACGCAGGTGTGTAGTGATATGTGTGACGCAGGTGTGTAGTGATATGTGTGACGCAGGTGTGTAGTGATATGACAATGGTCTAGTTCAATTAACAATGCAAACACACATATAATTGGTAGGCACTTCTTTTAATGGAATACAGTTCTAAAAAGCTAAAGTCTTTGGTTAAAGGTATTGCTGGTATTGTTAGCGGCCGGGAGGTGTTCATAATGGTGGGCACAGCATTAGGGGGTGCCTGTGCACCCCTAACACTCAATGTGCGCACGCCTATATCTGTGTGTGTGTGTGTGTCTGTCCCCGTGTCACTGTGTCTGATTATCTGTGTGTGTCTGTCCCCGTGTCACTGTGTCTGATTATCTGTGTCTGTGTGTGTCTGTCCCTGTGTCACTGTGTCTGATTATCTGTGTCTGTCCCTGTGTCACTGTGTCTGATTATCTGTGTGTGTCCCTGTGTCACTGTGTCTGATTATTTGTGTGTGTCTGTCCCTGTGTCACTGTGTCTGATTATCTGTGTGTGTCTGTCCCAGTGTCACTGTGTCTGATTATCAGTGTGTGTCTGTCACTGTGTCTGATTATCTGTGTGTGTGTGTCTGTCACTGTGTCTGTCTGATTATCTGTGTGTGTGTGTCTGTCCCCATGTCACTGTGTCTGATTATCTGTGTGTCTGTCCCCATGTCACTGTGTCTGATTATCTGTGTCTGTCCCTGTGTCACTGTGTCTGATTATCTGTGTCTGTCCCTGTGTCACTGTGTCTGATTATCTGTGTCTGTCCCTGTGTCACTGTGTCTGATTATCTGTGTGTGTCTGTCCCTGTGTCACTGTGTCTGATTATCTGTGTGTGTCTGTCCCTGTGTCACTGTGTCTGATTATCTGTGTGTGTCTGTCACTGTGTCTGATTATCTGTGTGTGTGTGTCTGTCCCCGTGTCACTGTGTCTGATTATCTGTGTCTGTCCCTGTGTCACTGTGTCTGATTATCTGTGTGTCTGTCACTGTGTCTGATTATCTGTGTGTCTGTCCCTGTGTCACTGTGTCTGATTATCTGTGTGTGTCTGTCCCTGTGTCACTGTGTCTGATTATCTGTGTGTGTCTGTCCCTGTGTCACTGTGTCTGATTATCTGTGTGTGTCTGTCCCTGTGTCACTGTGTCTGATTATCTGTGTGTGTCTGTCTGATTATCTGTGTGTGTCTGTCCCTGTGTCACTGTGTCTGATTATCTGTGTGTGTCTGTCCCTGTGTCACTGTGTCTGATTATCTGTGTGTGTCTGTCCCTGTGTCACTGTGTCTGATTATCTGTGTGTGTCTGTCCCCGTGTCCCTGTGTCTGATTATCTGTGTGTGTCTGTCCTTGTGTCACTGTGTCTGATTATCTGTGTGTGTCTGTCCTTGTGTCACTGTGTCTGATTATCTGTGTGTGTCTGTCCCTGTGTCACTGTGTCTGATTATCTGTGTGTGTGTCACTGTGTCTGATTATCTGTGTCTGTGTGTGTCTGTCCCTGTGTCACTGTGTCTGATTATCTGTGTGTCTGTCCCCGTGTCACTGTGTCTGATTACCTGTGTGTGTGTGTGTGTGTCACTGTCTGATTATCTGTGTGTGTGTGTCTGATTGTCCCCATATGTGATGCTGTCTTGTCTCTGCCGCAGATGGTCAGTATTTGGCAGTTGGGTCACATGACAACTTTATTTACCTGTACGAGGTGGCGGAGGAAGGCCGCGAGTACAGACGGGTGGGGAAGTGTACGGTGAGTGCGATCCCTGTCTCCCCGCGGCACAGGTCTCTGCATCCGGTCCTATAGCTGAGCGCTGGAGCCACGGACTATATATTTCTATGTGATATTGTGCTGTGTGCGCCCCTGGCGGTGCTCCCAGCTGCTGATTGGACGTCCTGGCCACAGGGTGGGGGGTGTGTGTGTGTGTGTGTGTCACAGAGCTGGGGTTCTAACCACTCTTCATTACCGCAGGGTCATTCCAGCTACATCACCCACCTGGACTGGGCGTCGGACAGCTCCTGCTTCATGACCAACAGCGGCGACTATGAGATCCTCTACTGTAAGTATACGCTGCTGCAGCGGGCATATGTCACCGGCGGGTAATGGGGCGCATGTCTCTGGGGGGTCCTGATGGATATCTACCTATCTCCTATCGATCTGTCAAATTATAAGAGGAGTACTGAGCCTTGGTGAGAGATAAAATAACAATACGCGGTACTTGTGTAGTTTCACGGCGCCAGCTTGCGCTACGTTTGAAGCTACTCTAATAGCGTAGCCCAACGGCTGCCTTACTTGTGTAGTTTCACGGCGGCAGTATAAGCAGCGTTATCAGTGTAGGTTGGCGCTGTGAAACTACACAAGTAAAAATGAAAAGGGGGGGTAGTCTACGAGAGGAGACTGAAGAAGAACCAAAAGGTTTTTGGGGCACGCTTAATATAGTATTAATGCAGTTTAATGAGTGTATGGATGGCGTAAAAATAAAACGTAACTTTTAATATAAAGCTTTTTTTAAAATGAGTTATTATGTATATTTTTGTCGACACACCATTTATACATTTGTTGGAGTCCAACGTAAATGACGAACTCCTGCCGATATTAGGTCAATTCCTAGAAAAAATTGCAACAAGAGCGAAAAATGTTTTTTTGGGTAACGTTTGCCTAGTAACAATTCTTATATATAATATAGTTCTGGCAGACGAGATAAGACACTGGTCACAGCACACCACCACTACGTTATCCACTGCAGTGTCGGCATTGGTGGATATAAACTGCTAAATGCAGAGAGGAAAAGAGAAGGGAGGGGTCAAAAGGGTTGTGGCTGCACCTCAGCGGTATCGACAGACGTACTGTTCCACTGGACTCCAACAAATGTATAAATGGTGTGTCGACAAAAATATACATAACTCATTTAAAAAAAAGCTTTATATTAAAAGTTACGTTTTATTTTTACGCCATCCATACACTCATTAAACTGCATTAATACTATATTAAGCGTGCCCCAAAAACCTTTTGGTTCTTCTTCAGTCTCCTCTTGTAGACTACCCCCCCTTTTCAGTAGATACACTGAACTTTATTTGGGAGCACCACCAACCAGCAATTGCCAGTCAGGGCTTTCCCCGTATGGCCTTTTTCTCATGTTGGTTCATAACAATTATTACCATTTAATTTGCACCTATTAATTGTTTCTAAAGCCTGTGCCAACCCACCTCCTATCTCAAACTACACAAGTAACTACCGGGCTGTTGGCGTGAACTGCATCTCTGTCCCCGGCGTACCTGTTAAGCCTAGTCAGCGCCTCTCTGACACCGGCAGCGCCAGCATGATCCCCTCTCTTTGGCGGAGAGGGGATCATGCTGGCACCGGCGGGGAGGCGCTCCATCTGTTTGACACGCAGGAGCGTCTCCGACTCTCCATTAATGATCCGCTCCTGCGTCTGAGTATCTATTGCTGAGATGTGTGAATGTGTTCCTGAAACACCCCCACTATGCACGGCAGCCCAAAGCGTGGCGAGCGCAGCGATACGCGTCCTCCCGACCTTTTCATACACCCACTATCCACGTCGGCGTGAAGTTGACTTTATATAGTGTGGCGAGCGGGCGCGTAAGGTAATCTGCATCCCCTCGTGGGGCTCGCTGCGCTCGCCACATTATAGAGAATCAGCTCCACGCTGAGGTGGATAGTGGGGGTATGAAAATGTTGGAGGACGCGTAATACTTCTGTCTGACTACGCTGGGCACGAGAACACTACGCTGATTCTGACAGGTACGCTATACTGACGGCGTAAGCTGGCGCCGTGAAACTACACAAGTACCCAATATGCTTTAACAATCATTTTTCAGAAGCTTCCTGTAACATGACAATGCGAAGCCGATTGGTACTTTATCGCTCTCCAATGCTTAGTGCATAGACCCTTAGAGACCCTCTCCTATTACAATGCGGATGATGAGGGGGAGATGGGGGAGATGGGGGAGCGTGCTGTTAGTTTGGGTGAGGTGGGCGTAGCATGTGAGCAGTGGGTTGTTCCTGGGATGTGGGTGTCTGGGCGGTCCAGCGGCACATGTGGGGGTGTCCTGTGGGCAGTAATATTCCACTTTCTCTCCGCAGGGGACCCGGACTCTGGGAAGCAGATTGTGAGCGCGGAGAGTGTGCGGAACCTGGAGTGGGAGAACGCCTCGTGCACACTGAGCTTCCATGTGCTGGGTGAGTGCTGCTCTGAGGATAACCTGGAGGCTGGCTCAGCCCATGTAACGCCCTGCACCAGTGTTCGGCTACGTGGGAATGTTCTGCCCATGGTGGGCACTGCCATCTGTGACCAGAGGCCGGGAATACAAACTGATAGATTAGGGTTCCCTCTGATAATCCCCATACATTATACAGATCCCAGCCCCCGTCCCAGTCTCCTGGTCTGTCTGGATATGGGGGTACCCCTTTATCACTCATAGGTCTGGGGGAATATTACCCTCACCAGTCAGTGGTGCATGTGCTCATCCCTGGGCATCACCTCAAGTACTGGCACTGCTATGGGGTCAGACAGCACACCGATGACTGACATAATCCCAGTCCCCGTCCCAGTCTCCTGGTCTGTCTGGATATGGGGGTACCCCTCTTTATCACTCATAGGTCTGGGGGAATATTACCCTCACCAGTCAGTGGTGCATGTGCTCATCCCTGGGCATCACCTCAAGTACTGGCACTGCTATGGGGTCAGACAGCACACCGATGACTGACATAATCCCAGTCCCCGTCCCAGTCTCCTGGTCTGTCTGGATATGGGGGTACCCCTTTATCACTCATAGGTCTGGGGGAATATTACCCTCACCAGTCAGTGGTGCATGTGCTCATCCCTGGGCATCACCTCAAGTACTGGTACTGCTATGGGGTCAGACAGCACACCGATGACTGATATAATCCCAGGTAAGCACCCTATAAAAAAAGGAGAGCACTGTGTTGATATTTTAATTTGTTATTATTTTACTCAATAATTAATAAATTCGGTAAATACACAATAAAATCAAATCAGTAAAAATACATACATTTACACAATAAAAACGTCATTATTGAACATCCGACTGTAGCCACTTAAAGCCTGATTTTAGATTTTTATAGCCATCAGCCATTTATAGTTCAATAATTACGTTTTTATTGTGTAAATGTATGTATTTTTACTGATTTGATTTTATTGTGTATTTACCGAATTTATTAATTATTGAGTAAAATAATAACAAATTAAAATATCAACACAGTGCTCTCTCTCTTCTTTTTTTGTATTTTACTTTGCTGCAAAGACTTATTAGTCTTTCTATGGGAGCAGCAATCTGAATTGTGCACTTGAGATATAGTTATTTTTGGAAATATAATTAATTATAAGATGATTGACTAAGTTGCGCCTGATTTACCTATCCGGGGATTTTTTCTAAGCACCCTATAAAGCTGCCTCGTCCTTTCTCCCCCCCCATGTCCCCTCCCGGGGTACCGGACCCCTGTCACTAACTCAGCTCTCGGTCTCCTCCAGGGATTTGGCCGGACGGTGCAGATGGGACGGATATAAATGCGGTGAACAAGTCACATGACCGGAAGCTGCTGGCCACCGGGGATGATTATGGGGGAGTGCGTCTGTACAATCATCCCTGCGTGGTGCCTAGGGTAAGAGCGGTCTCAGGGACTGAATAAACTGTGAGCCTGGGGAGGCACAAGGCAGTGGTGCCTCATGTTGGTGATCTAGAACCAAACAAAATTGTTTATGGCAAAAATGATCGTTAAAAATAGTGGTGGTGGCTGCTAATCTTAACACATGTGGCACAAGTGGGCCTCACCACGTCACTGAGGCCTCACCACTTAAAACTACCTGAGGGTGACGGGGGCACATTTTTACTATTTACTATACATTCCAAATTCATCAATAAAACGCTTTTATCCCAGAGGCGCCGTGACGCAAAGGCTGACACTCTTGGGTGCAGGGATTGAAGAAAGTTTCAGAACAGCTGCAAGATAGTATGGGGGAGGTGTATCAAACCTTCCAGAGTTGTTGCCTATCGGTCTAATTCTAATTGTGGTCATGTATGTGGCAGTGGGTAGGACATGTTTTACTTAGCGGGTGTCACCCAGTGGCAGGAGGTGTGGCATATACTCAGGGGTGTGTCACAATAGTGTGTGGCATATACTCAGGGGTGTGTCACAATAGTGTGTGGCATATACTTAGGGGTGTGTGGCATATACTCAGGGGTGTGTCACAATAGTGTGTGGTATATACTTGGGGGTGTGGGCCAGTAGCAGGGTTGTGATCTATACATATACACAGTGGAAGGAATATGGCATGGGTCTTCAAACTGTGGCTCTCCAGATGTTGTGAAACTACAAATCCCAGCATGCCTTGCCACAGTTTTAACACTCCCTTATAGCAAAACTGTGGCAAGGCATGCTGGGATTTGTAGTTTCACAACATCTGGTGGACCACAGTTTGTAGACCCATGGAATATGGTATGTTATACTCAGGGGTTTGATACATTATACTAAGGGTGTGGCATATACTCAGGGGGGTGTCACAGTGGCAACGGAGTGATGTTACACTGAGGGTGTTGCCCTGTGGCAGGGGTGTGGTATATACTCAAGGGGGGGGGGTCACAGTGGCAGAGGTGTGATGTGTTACACTCGGGGTGTGGCCCTATGGCAGGGGGTGTGAAATATACTCAGGGGTGTGTCTCAGTGGCAGGGATGTGGCATATACTTAGGGGGTGTGGCCCAGTAACAGGGGTGTAATATATACATATACACAGTGGAAGGAATATGGTATGTTACAATCAGGGATTTCATAGATAAGGGGTGTGGCCCTGTAGCAGGGTGTGTGGTATATACTCAGGGGGTGTCACAGTGGCAGGGGTGTGATGTTACACTTGGGGTGTGGCATATACTCAGGGGGGGTGTCACAGTGGCAGGGGTGTGATGTTACACTTGGGGTGTGGCATATACTCAGGGGGGTGTCACAGTGGCAGGGGTGTGATATTTTGTACTCAGGGTGTGGCCCTGTAGCAGTGTGTGTGGCATATACTCAGGGGGGTGTCACAGTGGCAGAGGTGTGATGTTACACTTGGGGTGTGGTATATACTCAGGGGGGGGGGTGTCACAGTGGCAGAGGTGTGATGTTACACTTGGGGTGTGGTATATACTCAGGGGGGGGGTGTCACAGTGGCAGAGGTGTGATGTTACACTTGGGGTGTGGCATATACTCAGGGGTGTGGCATATACTCAGGGGTGTGGCATATAAGCAGCGGTGTCAGTGTATGCTGCGATAAATCTCTATATACTACTTATGTCGGCCTCTATGTCCCCCAGACACCCCAGGAAATGACATATTACCGTAATAAAGACATTGCTGATCTGGACAGGCCATGGAGGATATGGTGACGGATGGGCATATGTACTAAGCCTTGGCGAGTGAGAACCACCCACCAATCCGCTTCCATCCTGTAACATGGCAAGAAGGAGCTGATTGGCTGCTACTTTATCTCTCTCCACCTTAGTACATCTCTGCTTAGCGCCTGTATATAATAATTCCGCCAGCCGCTATGTATCACTGACTCCCTTCTCTCCTTGCAGGCGCCCAGCTACCGGTACAGCGGGCACAGCAGTCATGTGACTCGCGTCTGTTTCCTGCACAATGACACTGCTCTGATCTCCGCTGGGGGCAAGGACAGCACTGCGCTGCAGTGGACAGTAGTGTGACCTTCCCGGCCTCTGGACCTCATTGTAGCTGTCTACCCTTAAAGAGCCTGTAGATGTTACCAGCAACCTTGTCTCCAGCCTCTCCCGTCACCCTAGCGTGTCTTACCCCATCTAGTCCTTCCGGCAGTGTCCAGCCCACTGCGCACTGAGTCTGCACAGCACTTGCTGCCACCTGTCACAGCACCGTCCTGCTGGACGTTTTTCATGCATCCACCCCCAACCCTCTCGCAGAGCATCTCTGCATGTTCCGTAGAGCGTTGGGCGTCACGCTGCCGCAGGAGGCTTTCTGCGTAAGAATTGGTGCACTGCTATTTGCACTGAGAGTCCTCCACCTCCTGTAACTCCCCGCTAACCGCCGGCACCAAGGTTCTGCCCCCGGCAGAGAATGGATAATTCTGTGTGTTTACAATGCTGGCACCGAGAAATCACTGCAATAAATTATATAAAATATCTGATGTCTCTGTAGTTATTAATCTAGTATACAGGTAAGAGGATGCTGTGTGATTACCCTGCGGTTACTATTAGTAACTAATCTGCAGTATTTGTCTGCAGCACACGAGTGATTCCCACACCCATATATGTGCAGAAGCAGCACCATAGGCCAAAGCCAGGGCCATGGCCTCCAGGGGGCAGTATCCTCCAGTACATTACCCAGCGGCTGTTCTGCATACCAGGGATCTGGCTGTGGCCTCCAGGGGGCAGTATCCTCCAGTACATTACCCAGCGGCTGTGCTGCATACCAGGGATCTGGCTGTGGCCTCCAGGGGGCAGTATCCTCCAGTACATTACCCAGCGGCTGTGCTGCATACCAAGGATCTGGCTGTGGCCTCCAGGGGGCAGTATCCTCCAGTACATTACCCAGCGACTGTGCTGCATACCAGGGATCTGGCTGTGGCCTCCAGGGGGCAGTATCCTCCAGTACATTACCCAGCGGCTGTGCTGCATACCAGGGATCTGGCTGTGGCCTCCAGGGGGCAGTATCCTCCAGTACATTACCCAGCGGCTGTGCTGCATACCAAGGATCTGGCTGTGGCCTCCAGGGGGCAGTATCCTCCAGTACATTACCCAGCGGCTGTGCTGCATACCAAGGATCTGGCTGTGGCCTCCAGGGGGCAGTATCCTCCAGTACATTACCCAGCGACTGTGCTGCATACCAGGGATCTGGCTGTGGCCTCCAGGGGGCAGTATCCTCCAGTACATTACCCAGCGGCTGTGCTGCATACCAAGGATCTGGCTGTGGCCTCCAGGGGGCAGTATCCTCCAGTACATTACCCAGCGACTGTGCTGCATACCAGGGATCTGGCTGTGGCCTCCAGGGGGCAGTATCCTCCAGTACATTACCCAGAGGCTGTGCTGCATACCAGGGATCTGGCTGTGGCCTCCAGGGGGCAGTATCCTCCAGTACATTACCCAGAGGCTGTGCTGCATACCAGGGATCTGGCTGTGGCCTCCAGGGGGCAGTATCCTCCAGTACATTACCCAGCGGCTGTGCTGCATACCAGGGATCTGGCTGTGGCCTCCAGGGGGCAGTATCCTCCAGTACATTACCCAGCGGCTGTGCTGCATACCAAGGATCTGGCTGTGGCCTCCAGGGGGCAGTATCCTCCAGTACATTACCCAGCGGCTATGCTGCATACCAGGGATCTGGCTGTGGCCTCCAGGGGGCAGCATCCTCCAGTACATTACCCAGCGGCTGTGCTGCATACCAGGGATCTGGCTGTGGCCTCCAGGGGGCAGTATCCTCCAGTACATTACCCAGCGGCTGTGCTGCATACCAGGGATCTGGCTGTGGCCTCCAGGGGGCAGCATCCTCCAGTACATTACCCAGAGACTGTGCTGCATACCAGGGATCTGGCTGTGGCCTCCAGGGGGCAGCATCCTCCAGTACATTACCCAGCGGCTGTGCTGCATACCAGGGATCTGGCTGTGGCCTCCAGGGGGCAGCATCCTCCAGTACATTACCCAGCGGCTGTGCTGCATACCAGGGATCTGGCTGTGGCCTCCAGGGGGCAGCATCCTCCAGTACATTACCCAGCGGCTGTGCTGCATACCAGGGATCTGGCTGAGGCCTCCAGGGGGCAGTATCATCCAGTACATTACCCAGCGGCTGTGCTGCATACCAGGGATCTGGCTGTGGCCTCCAGGGGGCAGTATCCTCCAGTACATTACCCAGCGGCTGTGCTGCATACCAGGGATCTGGCTGTGGCCTCCAGGGGGCAGTATCCTCCAGTACATTACCCAGCGACTGTGCTGCATACCAGGGATCTGGCTGTGGCCTCCAGGGGGCAGTATCCTCCAGTACATTACATAGCGGCTGTGCTGCATACCAAGGATCTGGCTGTGGCCTCCAGGGGGCAGTATCCTCCAGTACATTACCCAGCGGCTGTGCTGCATACCAGGGATCTGGCTGTGGCCTCCAGGGGGCAGTATCCTCCAGTACATTACCCAGCGGCTGTGCTGCATACCAGGGATCTGGCTGTGGCCTCCAGGGGGCAGTATCCTCCAGTACATTACCCAGCGGCTGTGCTGCATACCAAGGATCTGGCTGTGGCCTCCAGGGGGCAGTATCCTCCAGTACATTACCCAGCGGCTGTGCTGCATACCAGGGATCTGGCTGTGGCCTCCAGGGGGCAGCATCCTCCAGTACATTACCCAGCGGCTGTGCTGCATACCAGGGATCTGGCTGTGGCCTCCAGGGGGCAGCATCCTCCAGTACATTACCCAGCGGCTGTGCTGCATACCAGGGATCTGGCTGTGGCCTCCAGGGGGCAGCATCCTCCAGTACATTACCCAGCGACTGTGCTGCATACCAGGGATCTGGCTGTGGCCTCCAGGGGGCAGCATCCTCCAGTACATTACCCAGCGGCTGTGCTGCATACCAGGGATCTGGCTGTGGCCTCCAGGGGGCAGCATCCTCCAGTACATTACCCAGCGGCTGTGCTGCATACCAGGGATCTGGCTGTGGCCTCCAGGGGGCAGCATCCTCCAGTACATTACCCAGCGGCTGTGCTGCATACCAGGGATCTGGCTGTGGCCTCCAGGGGGCAGCATCCTCCAGTACATTACCCAGCGGCTGTGCTGCATACCAGGGATCTGGCTGAGGCCTCCAGGGGGCAGCATCCTCCAGTACATTACCCAGCGGCTGTGCTGCATACCAGGGATCTGGCTGTGGCCTCCAGGGGGCAGTATCCTCCAGTACATTACCCAGCGGCTGTGCTGCATACCAGGGATCTGGCTGTGGCCTCCAGGGGGCAGTATCCTCCAGTACATTACCCAGCGGCTGTGCTGCATAACAGGGATCTGGCTGTGGCCTCCAGGGGGCAGTATCCTCCAGTACATTACCCAGCGGCTGTGCCGCATACCAGGGATCTGGCTGTGGCCTCCAGGGGGCAGTATCCTTCAGTACATTACCCAGCGGCTGTGCCGCATACCAAGGATCTGGCTGTGGCCTCCAGGGGGCAGCATCCTCCAGTACATTACCCAGCGGCTGTGCTGCATACCAGGGATCTGGCTGTGGCCTCCAGGGGGCAGCATCCTCCAGTACATTACCAAGCGACTGTGCTGCATACCAGGGACCTGGCTGTGGCCTCCAGGGGGCAGTATCCTCCAGTACATTACTAAGTGACTGTGCTGCATACCAGGGATCTGGCTGTGGCCTCCAGGGGGCAGTATCCTCCAGTACATTACCCAGCGGCTGTGCTGCATACCAGGGATCTGGCTGTGGCCTCCAGGGGGCAGCATCCTCCAGTACATTACCCAGCGGCTGTGCTGCATACCAGGGATCTGGCTGTGGCCTCCAGGGGGCAGCATCCTCCAGTACATTACCAAGCGACTGTGCTGCATACCAGGGACCTGGCTGTGGCCTCCAGGGGGCAGCATCCTCCAGTACATTACTAAGTGACTGTGCTGCATACCAGGGATCTGGCTGTGGCCTCCAGGGGGCAGTATCCTCCAGTACATTACCCAGCGGCTGTGCTGCATACCAGGGATCTGGCTGTGGCCTCCAGGGGGCAGCATCCTCCAGTACATTACCCAGCGGCTGTGCTGCATACCAGGGATCTGGCTGTGGCCTCCAGGGGGCAGCATCCTCCAGTACATTACCAAGCGACTGAGCTGCATACCAGGGACCTGGCTGTGGCCTCCAGGGGGCAGTATCCTCCAGTACATTACCCAGCGACTGTGCTGCATACCAGGGACCTGGCTGTGGCCTCCAGGGGGCAGTATCCTCCAGTACATTACCCAGCGACTGTGCTGCATACCAGGGACCTGGCTGTGGCCTCCAGGGGGCAATATCCTCCAGTACATTACCCAGCGGCTGCGCTGCATACCAGGGACCTGGCTGTGGCCTCCAGGGGGCAGCATCCTCCAGTACATTACCCAGTGGCTGCGCTGCATAACAGGGATCTGGCTGTGGCATCCAGGGGGCAGCATCCTCCAGTACATTACCCAGCGGCTGCGCTGCATAACAGGGATCTGGCTGTGGCATCCAGGGGGCAGCATCCTCCAGTACATTACCCAGCGGCTGCGCTGCATACCAGGGTTCTGGCTGTGGCCTCCAGGAGGCAGTATCCTCCAGTACATTACCCAACGGCTGTGCTGCATACCAGGGATCTGGCTGTGGCCTCCAGGGGGCAGTATCCTCCAGTACATTACCCAGAGGCTGTGCTGCATACCAGGGATCTGGCTGTGGCCTCCAGGGGGCAGCATCCTCCAGTACATTACCCAGCGGCTGTGCTGCATACCAGGGATCTGGCTGTGGCCTCCAGGGGGCAGTATCCTCCAGTACATTACCCAGCGGCTGTGCTGCATACCAGGGATCTGGCTGTGGCCACCAGGGGGCAGTATCCTCCAGTACATTACCCAGCGGCTGTGCTGCATAACAGGTATCTGGCTGTGGCCTCCAGGGGGCAGTATCCTCCAGTACATTACCCAGCGGCTGTGCTGCATACCAGGGATCTGGCTGTGGCCTCCAGGGGGCAGTATCCTCCAGTACATTACCCAGCGGCTGTGCTGCATACCAGGGATCTGGCTGTGGCCTCCAGGGGGCAGTATCCTCCAGTACATTACCCAGCGGCTGTGCTGCATACCAGGGATCTGGCTGTGGCCTCCAGGGGGCAGTATCCTCCAGTACATTACCCAGCGGCTGTGCTGCATACCAGGGATCTGGCTGTGGCCTCCAGGGGGCAGTATCCTCCAGTACATTACCCAGCGGCTGTGCTGCATACCAGGGATCTGGCTGTGGCCTCCAGGGGGCAGTATCCTCCAGTACATTACCCAGCGGCTGTGCTGCATACCAAGGATCTGGCTGTGGCCTCCAGGGGGCAGCATCCTCCAGTACATTACCCAGCGGCTGTGCTGCATACCAGGGATCTGGCTGTGGCCTCCAGGGGGCAGCATCCTCCAGTACATTACCAAGCGACTGTGCTGCATACCAGGGACCTGGCTGTGGCCTCCAGGGGGCAGTATCCTCCAGTACATTACCAAGTGGCTGTGCTGCATACCAGGGATCTGGCTGTGGCCTCCAGGGGGCAGTATCCTCCAATACATTACCCAGCGGCTGCGCTGCATACCAGGGACCTGGCTGTGGCCTCCAGGGGGCAATATCCTCCAGTACATTACCCAGCGGCTGCGCTGCATACCAGGGATCTGGCTGTGGCCTCCAGGGGGCAGCATCCTCCAGTACATTACCCAGCGGCTGCGCTGCATAACAGGGATCTGGCTGTGGCCTCCAGGGGGCAGTATCCTCCAGTACATTACCCAGCGGCTGTGCTGCATACCAGGGATCTGGCTGTGGCCTCCAGGGGGCAGCATCCTCCAGTACATTACCCAGCGGCTGTGCTGCATACCAGGGATCTGGCTGTGGCCTCCAGGGGGCAGTATCCTCCAGTACATTACCCAGCGGCTGTGCTGCATACCAGGGATCTGGCTGTGGCCAGTATATTTTTTTGGTTGGGGTGCTGGTTACGTGCCGACTGATCCGGGATCCTAGCTATTCCGGGTATATGGGGATTTTGATTATCTCCAGCAGGATCCCTGCCATAATCCTGGATCCAGGCACTCCCAGCATTCCTTATTCCATATGTACCACATGTAATTATCCTTTATTTATAGCGCACCACAGCAACCAATCACAGAGCACATACAGAATATGCCCTGCTGATTAGAGCGCAACGCACTAGATCTGTGATCCTAAGATTCCCTGGATCTCCCGTCATTCCTGAACATTTTCACAAAGATTTATCTAAAGATTTCAGAACCCTTTGTACCCCTCTGGTGATATAACGGGGCTCAGCTGCTCTGACGGCGCATGCCACTGACCTGTAGGAGTATGCCGTCATTGCTCCCCCACACTCACATCGCTCACCCTGTCCTCACTGTTGATTGACCGGAAGCCGGAATACCCAAATATTCGAGCTCCCCAATACCTCACCGCTCGAACATGCCGGAACGCGCCAATTGCCTGAATACCAAAGCAATCAAACGCACCCGAATACATGAGCGCCCAAACTCACCAAAACATCCGAGTGCAGGCACGTGCTGAAGACCTGAGCGCGGGAACACCCGAATCTGTGATTGACAGAACTTATCCAACTGCGCTCGCACCCGAACACCCGAATACCTGAACGTCCAAAGTCTCCTGCAGGCAATAATGCACCCGAGCGTACCAGCGGCCAAATACACAAACTCGGCCAAGTGCCTCAATATGTGAGCGTCCAAAATGCACCCAAACACCCGGGCATGCAATATACAAAGCACACAGGGGAGATGAGGTATATACACAGCACACAGGGGAGATGAGGTATATACACAGCACACAGGGGAGATGAGGTGGTATATACACAGCACACAGGGGAGATGAGGTATATACACAGCACACAGGGGAGATGAGGTATATACACAGCACACAGGGGAGATGAGGTATATACACAGCACACAGGGGAGATGAGGTGGTATATACACAGCACACAGGGGAGATGAGGTATATACACAGCACACAGGGGAGATGAGGTATATACACAGCACACAGGGGAGATGAGGTATATACACAGCACACAGGGGAGATGTGGTATATACACAGCACACAGGGAAGATGAGGTGGTATATACACAGCACACAGGGGAGATGAGGTGGTATATACACAGCACACAGGGGAGATGAGGTGGTATACACACAGCACACAGGGGAGATGAGGTGGTATACACACAGCACACAGGGGAGATGAGGTGGTATACACACAGCACACAGGGGAGATGAGGTGGTATACACACAGCACACAGGGGAGATGAGGTATACACACAGCACACAGGGGAGATGAGGTGGTATACACACAGCACACAGGGGAGATGAGGTGGTATACACAGCACAAAGGGGAGATGAGGTATATACACAGCACACAGGGGAGATGAGGTATATACAGAGCACACAGGGGAGATGAGGTATATACAGAGCACACAGGGGAGATGAGGTATATACACAGTACACAGGGGAGATGAGGTGGTATACACAGCACACAGGGGAGATGAGGTATATACACAGGGGAGCTGAGGTGGTATACACAGCACACAGGGGAGATGAGGTATATACACAGCACACAGGGGAGATGATGTATGTACACAGCACACAGGGGAGATGAGGTAGTATATACACAGCACACAGGGGAGATGAGGTATATACACAGCACACAGGGGAGATGAGGTATACACACAGCACACAGGGGATATGAGGTATACACACAGCACACAGGGAAGATGAGGTGGTATATACACAGCACACAGGGGAGATGAGGTATATGCACAGCACACAGGGGAGATGAGGTATATGCACAGCACACGGGAGATGAGATATATACACAGCACACAGGGGAGATGAGGTATACACACACAGCACACAGGGGATATGAGGTATACACACAGCACACAGGGAAGATGAGGTGGTATATACACAGCACACAGGGGAGATGAGGTATATGCACAGCACACAGGGGAGATGAGGTATATGCACAGCAAACAGGGGATATGAGGTATATACACAGCACACAGGGGAGATGAGGTATATACACAGCACACAGGGGAGATGAGGTATATACACAGCACACAGGAGAGATGAGGTGGTATACACACAGCACACAGGGGAGATGAGGTGGTATACACAGCACAAAGGGGAGATGAGGTATATACAGAGCACACAGGGGAGATGAGGTATATACAGAGCACACAGGGGAGATGAGGTATATACACAGTACACAGGGGAGATGAGGTGGTATACACAGCACACAGGGGAGATGAGGTATATACACAGGGGAGCTGAGGTGGTATACACAGCACACAGGGGAGATGAGGTATATACACAGCACACAGGGGAGATGATGTATGTACACAGCACACAGGGGAGATGAGGTGGTATATACACAGCACACGGGAGATGAGGTATATACACAGCACACAGGGGAGATGAGGTATATACACAGCACACAGGGGAGATGAGGTATACACACAGCACACAGGGGATATGAGGTATATACACAGCACACAGGAGAGATGAGGTGGTATACACACAGCACACAGGGGAGATGAGGTATATACACAGCACACAGGGGAGATGAGGTATATACACATCACACAGGGAAGATGAGGTGGTATATACACACCACACAGGGGAGATGAGGTATATACACAGCACACAGGGAAGATGAGGTATATGCACAGCACACAGGGGAGATGAGGTATATGCACAGCACACGGGAGATGAGATATATACACAGCACACAGGGGAGATGAGGTATACACACACAGCACACAGGGGATATGAGGTATACACACAGCACACAGGGAAGATGAGGTGGTATATACACAGCACACAGGGGAGATGAGGTATATGCACAGCAAACAGGGGATATGAGGTATATACACAGCACACAGGGGAGATGAGGTATATACACAGCACACAGGGGAGATGAGGTATATACACAGCACACAGGGGAGATGAGGTATATACACAGCACACAGGGGAGATGAGGTATATACACAGCACACAGGGGAGATGAGGTATATACACAGCACACAGGGGAGATGAGGTATATACACAGCACACAGGGGAGATGAGGTATATACTCAGCACACAGGGAAGATGAGGTGGTATATACACAGCACACAGGGGAGATGAGATATATACACAGCAAACAGGGGATATGAGATATATACACAGCAAACAGGGGATATGAGGTATACACTCAGCACACAGGGGAGATGAGGTGGTATATACACAGCACACAGGGGAGATGAGGTATATACACAGCACACAGGGGAGATGAGGTATATACACAGCACACAGGGGAGATGAGGTATATACACAGCACACAGGGGAGATGAGGTATATACACAGCACACAGGGGAGATGAGGTATATACACAGCACACAGGGGAGATGAGGTATATACACAGCACACAGGGGAGATGAGGTATATACACAGTACACAGGGGAGATGAGGTGGTATATACACAGCACACAGGGGAGATGAGGTGGTATACACACAGCACACAGGGGAGATGAGGTATATACACAGCACACAGGGGAGATGAGGTATATACACAGCACACAGGGGAGATGAGGTATATACACAGCACACAGGGGAGATGAGGTATATACACAGCACACAGGGGAGATGAGGTGGTATATACACAGCACACAGGGGAGATGAGGTGGTATATACACAGCACACAGGGTAGATGAGGTGGTATATACACAGCACACAGGGGAGATGAGGTGGTATACACACAGCACACAGGGGAGATGAGGTGGTATACACACAGCACACAGGGGAGATGAGGTGGTATACACACAGCACACAGGGGAGATGAGGTGGTATACACACAGCACACAGGGGAGATGAGGTATACACACAGCACACAGGGGAGATGAGGTGGTATACACACAGCACACAGGGGAGATGAGGTATATACACAGCACACAGGGGAGATGAGGTATATACAGAGCACACAGGGGAGATGAGGTATATACAGAGCACACAGGGGAGATGAGGTATATACACAGTACACAGGGGAGATGAGGTGGTATACACAGCACACAGGGGAGATGAGGTATATACACAGGGGAGCTGAGGTGGTATACACAGCACACAGGGGAGATGAGGTATATACACAGCACACAGGGGAGATGATGTATGTACACAGCACACAGGGGAGATGAGGTGGTATATATACAGCACACAGGGGAGATGAGGTATATACACAGCACACAGGGGAGATGAGGTATACACACAGCACATAGGGGATATGAGGTATACACACAGCACACAGGGAAGATGAGGTGGTATATACACAGCACACAGGGGAGATGAGGTATATGCACAGCACACAGGGGAGATGAGGTATATGCACAGCACACGGGAGATGAGATATATACACAGCACACAGGGGAGATGAGGTATACACACACAGCACACAGGGGATATGAGGTATACACACAGCACACAGGGAAGATGAGGTGGTATATACACAGCACACAGGGGAGATGAGGTATATGCACAGCACACAGGGGAGATGAGGTATATGCACAGCAAACGGGATATGAGGTATATACACAGCACACAGGGGAGATGAGGTATATACACAGCACACAGGGGAGATGAGGTATATACACAGCACACAGGAGAGATGAGGTGGTATACACACAGCACACAGGGGAGATGAGGTGGTATACACAGCACAAAGGGGAGATGAGGTATATACAGAGCACACAGGGGAGATGAGGTATATACAGAGCACACAGGGGAGATGAGGTATATACACAGTACACAGGGGAGATGAGGTGGTATACACAGCACACAGGGGAGATGAGGTATATACACAGGGGAGCTGAGGTGGTATACACAGCACACAGGGGAGATGAGGTATATACACAGCACACAGGGGAGATGATGTATGTACACAGCACACAGGGGAGATGAGGTGGTATATACACAGCACACGGGAGATGAGGTATATACACAGCACACAGGGGAGATGAGGTATATACACAGCACACAGGGGAGATGAGGTATACACACAGCACACAGGGGATATGAGGTATACACACAGCACACAGGAGAGATGAGGTGGTATACACACAGCACACAGGGGAGATGAGGTATATACACAGCACACAGGGGAGATGAGGTATATACACATCACACAGGGAAGATGAGGTGGTATATACACACCACACAGGGGAGATGAGGTATATACACAGCACACAGGGAAGATGAGGTATATGCACAGCACACAGGGGAGATGAGGTATATGCACAGCACACGGGAGATGAGATATATACACAGCACACAGGGGAGATGAGGTATACACACACAGCACACAGGGGATATGAGGTATACACACAGCACACAGGGAAGATGAGGTGGTATATACACAGCACACAGGGGAGATGAGGTATATGCACAGCAAACAGGGGATATGAGGTATATACACAGCACACAGGGGAGATGAGGTATATACACAGCACACAGGGGAGATGAGGTATATACACAGCACACAGGGGAGATGAGGTATATACACAGCACACAGGGGAGATGAGGTATATACACAGCACACAGGGGAGATGAGGTATATACACAGCACACAGGGGAGATGAGGTATATACTCAGCACACAGGGAAGATGAGGTGGTATATACACAGCACACAGGGGAGATGAGATATATACACAGCACACAGGGGATATGAGATATATACACAGCAAACAGGGGATATGAGGTATACACTCAGCACACAGGGGAGATGAGGTGGTATATACACAGCACACAGGGGAGATGAGGTATATACACAGCACACAGGGGAGATGAGGTATATACACAGCACACAGGGGAGATGAGGTATATACACAGCGCACAGGGGAGATGAGGTATATACACAGCACACAGGGGAGATGAGGTATATACACAGCACACAGGGAAGATGAGGTATATACTCAGCACACAGGGAAGATGAGGTGGTATATACACAGCACACAGGGGAGATGAGATATATACACAGCAAACAGGGGATATGAGGTATACACTCAGCACACAGGGGAGATGAGGTATACACACAGCACACAGGGGAGATGAGGTGGTATATACACAGCACACAGGGGAGATGAGGTATATACACAGCACACAGGGGAGATGAGGTATATACACAGCACACAGGGGAGATGAGTTATATACACAGCACACAGGGGAGATGAGGTATACACACAGCACACAGGGGAGATGAGGTATACACACAGCACACAGGGGAGATGAGGTGGTATACACACAGCACACAGGGGAGATGAGGTATATACACAGCACACAGGGGAGGGGAGGTATATACACAGCACACGGGAGATGAGGTATATACACAGCACACAGGGGATATGAGGTATATACACCGCACACAGGGGAGATGAGGTATATACACAGCACACAGGGGAGATGAGGTATATACACAGCACACAGGGAAGATGAGGTGGTATATACACAGCACACAGGGAAGATGAGGTGGTATATACACAGCACACAGGGGAGATGAGGTGGTATATACACAGCACACAGGAGATATGAGGTGGTATATACACAGCACACAGGGGAGATGAGGTATATACACAGCACACAGGGGATATGAGGTATATACACAGCACACAGGGAAGATGAGGTATATACACAGCACACAGGGGAGATGAGGTATATACACAGCACACAGGGGAGATGAGGTGGTATATACACAGCACACAGGGGATATGAGGTATACACACAGTGTGCAGAGGTAGGGTTACCACCCGTCCGGGATTACTCCGGACAGTCCGGTAATTAAGACCGGCGTCCGGAGTCCGGACGGGTGGCTTTCCCGGACTATACATAGTCCGGGAATAACCCGCCCGCCGCCGCCGCCGCCCCCTCGTCTCCCCGCTCCCCCGCTGCCCTGCTCCCGTCCCCTCACGTCTCCCCCGCTGTGTATGCGGGAGAGACGTGCTGCTGCGGTGCTGCATATGCTGCTGGACCGCTAGCCAATGGCCGCTCGCGGTCCAGCAGCCACCAGTTGATTGGCTGCTGGACCGCGAACGGCCATTGGCTAGCGGTCCAGCAGCGGGAGTTAGAAATGTTAAAATCATACAGCACAGCAGCACGTCTCTCCCGCGAATACAGCGGGGGAGACGTGAGGGGACGGGCAGGCAGGCACAGGCACACTGACAAGCCTGTCTGCCTCCCGCAGGCGGGGGAGGGGGTTTCTATCCCCCTTGGCAACGAGCACACTGGCACAGATCAATCCCCCTCGGCAACGAGCACACTGGCACAGATCAATCCCCCTCGGCAACGAGCACACTGGCACAGATCAATCCCCCTCGGCAATGAGCACACTGGCACAGATCAATCCCCCTCGGCAACGAGCACAGAGGCACAGATCAATCCCCCTCGGCAACGAGCACACTGGCACAGATCAATCCCCCTCGGCAACGAGCACACTGGCACAGATCAATCCCCCTCGGCAACGAGCACACTGGCACAGATCTATCCCCCTCGGCAACGAGCACACTGGCACAGATCTATCCCCCTCGGCAACGAGCAGAGGCACAGATCAATCCCCCTCGGCAACGAGCACACTGGCACAGATCAATCCCCCTCGGCAACGAGCACAGAGGCACAGATCTATCCCCCTCGGCAACGAGCACAGAGGCACAGATCAATCCCCCTCGGCAACGAGCACAGAGGCACAGATCAATCCCCCTCGGCAACGAGCACACTGGCACAGATCAATCCCCCTCGGCAACGAGCACACTGGCACAGATCTATCCCCCTCGGCAACGAGCAGAGGCACAGATCTATCCCCCTCGGCAACGAGCACAGAGGCACAGATCTATCCCCCTCGGCAACGAGCAAATTCAGTCCACCTTGGCATCGGCATGAAGCCCCTGGCATTGAGCATATAGGTAAGTGGCACTTATGTGTGTAATGTGTATGGTGTGTTATACAGTATGTCATGGGCATTGCTTAGTGTTATATAGTATGACATGGGCATTGCTTAGTGTTATATAGTATGACATGGGCATTGCGGTGTTATATAGTATGACATGGGCATTGCGGTGCTATATAGTATGTCAAGGGCATTGCGTAGTGTTATATAGTATGTAATGGGCATTGCAGTGTTATATAGTATGTAATGGGCATTGCGGTGTTATATAGTATGTCATGGGCATTGCGGTGCTATATAGTATGTCAAGGGCATTGCGTAGTGTTATATAGTATGTAATGGGCATTGCAGTGTTATATAGTATGTAATGGGCATTGCGGTGTTATATAGTATATCATGGGCATTACGGTGTGTTATATAGTATGTAATGGGCATTGCAGTGTTATATAGTATGTAATGGGCATTACGGTGTGTTATATAGTATGTAATGGGCATTACGGTGTGTTATATAGTATGTCATGGGCATCATGTGTGGGCTTATGAGTAATCGGAATTACAAAGTTCATTAAAACGTGCAATGGGCATTACGGTGTGTGGCATAAAATGTAATGGCCATTATGGCATGTGGTATACTATATAATGGGTGTGCGGTGTGTCGGCATTATGTCAAAAATTTTGCTGCGCGCCTTCGGCGCGCACTGTCCATGTTGTCCATCCTTTGCAAAAGAATTGTTGAGTCCTGGCATAATGTGTAATGGCCATTGCAGTACATGGCATAACACGTAATTGGCATCACGATGTGTGGCATAACTTGTAATGGCCATTATGGCATGTGGTATACTATATAATGGGTTTGCGGTATGGCATGTGGTATACTATATAATGGGTTTGCGGTGTGTCGGGATTATGTCAAAAATTTGACGCGCGCCTTCGGCGCGCACTGTCCATGTTGTCCATCCTGTGCAAAAATTCTGTTGAGTCCTGGCATAATGTGTAATGGCCATTGCGGTATATGGCATAACACGGAATTAGCATCACGATGTGTGGCATAACTTGTAATGGCCATTAATGTATGTGATATAACATGTAACTGGAATTATGGTATGCAAAATCAAGAATGAAATGGAAGCAAAGGTTTAAAAAAAAATCAACATAAGGCGGGTCTGGGGGTGGGTCTGGGGGTGGGGCTGGGATGGGTCAGTGGGTGTGTCAAGGGGCGGGCCAATGTCCGGGAATCTCTCAACAAAAAGGTGGTAACCCTATGCAGAGGGGATGAGGTATATACACAATATAGAAGCGGAATGGTACGGCACCAGTCTGATTATACATTTAATATGGAAAATTCACATAAATCTGTGACAACTGACTCTGGGAGATAAATCTCCTATATGTCACCATCCACCATGAACTTTGTATATGGAAGTGGTTTTGGTGTGTGACAGTCAGTAGTGCACCCCAGAATCAGCTAATAACAATATATTTCTCTGAATCCAAGAGAGGAAAAGAGAAACCGGACTCTGCTTGGGGGCACTCATGTCCCAGAACGAAATATTGCGCTGCGTCTATTAAGTAAAACGTAACTTTTATTGGTATATTCTAAAATATTAAGAGTTCTGTAACATGCTATAAATAAGACACACTGCGCCAATATAGATAAGTGACATCAGACTCATTTATGGTACCGGATCATTTCAATGAGATATGTGCGAGAAAAATATGCAAAAAAATGACCGTCATATATATATATATATATGACCAAATATATGATATCCAATGATTGGGATATGGGAAAGGTGAAAGGGCGCATCATGTGTGGCATTATCATTCTTAGGTTATAGATAGGGATAATATAATTAAACCTTATATGGCAAAAGCAAAAAAACAAAACACATATATATTATAAAGAAGAATTAATGGTGAAACCACCGATGCATAGTATCGATATCTGACGATTTACGTGGATTAAAGACAATTTTTATTAATATTATTATTATTGTAGGATTATGTAAAAATTATTATTATTTTTATGTATGTTACATGTTATATATGTCTTGTGTTTTGTGTGAGGCTATTCTGATATGAGGCTTGAAGTGATTGGTATTCCAGACAGGCATGTGAGTATATATGTGGGTGGAGCTGTGGTAGAACAGCGTTTTCAAAATGAGGCTTGAAATGCATAATAATGGTATGAGGCTTGCTTCACAGAAACGAAAATGAGGCTTGGAGATTGGAAAAAACATGGCCGCTGAGGTCTATAGATATAAATACATATAAAATATATGTAAAACGGAAACGGAGGCATGGAATGCTCATGGCCGTGAAAGACTGTGAAATACCAGACCGAGGCTTGGAACACATTTAAAAATGGCCGCAAGAGATTATCAGCCGGACTTCCGGTGGGCGGACCTGGAAGATGGCCGCATCTTAGAGAGCTCCCGAGTCCCAGGCGCCAAACACCACGCCGACCGCGAGAAAAGGCTGCTGGACCAGACCCAGATCGCGGGGGACAGCACAGCCGGGACAGCGGTGGGCAAGAGGAGAGATCCCAGCTCCCCACCACACAGAAAAGCCCCGGAATCCGCGTCTGAGACCAGACGCTGCAGGCGCGGGCGCCATCTTGAAAGCCCCGACGGAGCACAGAGCCGGCGCGAGAGGCACAGACTCGGCGCGTACAGTACAAGCGCCCAAAGGGAGCACAGCAGACGGCAGTGGGGGCCACAGACTACCGAGCCAGGGCACAGACCACCAGGTACATTGGGCAGCGGGCGCAAAAACCGGGCACACTAACGGGCGCCATCTTGGAGGAGGCAGCCAGGAGATAGCTGCTCAGACACAGCAACACAGCCCAGCAGACAATAAGGTGCTGCCGCCAGGACACATATACCTAAACACCAAACCAGGTACCTGATAGAAACTGTGGCACCCCAAGAGACTCCCCCAGATTATCACTTACTCCCCAAGGGTCAGAAAAATCCCTCGCCCAGCCCCCCCTCTCCCCCAGCGGGCCTGATCAGCACAGCCTATAAAGCCAGGAGAAACACACTAGTCCCCTGGTGAAGAAACCGCCCTAACTGAGAGAAAAGTCATCGGACTAACTCAATCAGAAAGCATAAGAGCTACACATACAAAAGCAGGCTTAGACACAGCCACTGCAGCCACTCACAACCGCAGTGCGCACTAACAGACAAGGCCAAAGCAGTCACATCCGCTAGAACAGCGAGAAAGTGTGAATTATCCCTGCGGGAGCCTTCTGGTTAGTAACATCCCCAAAACGGCAGGAAAATACACACTGCTGGAGAGAATAGCTGAACGTCACGAGCACAGTCCGACCATGGATAAATATGTGGGGAAAACATCTAAAGGCGGCAAAGGAGGAAACGCCGCCAAAGGCCGAGACACAAAATCTGCGCCCTCGACTGCACCTAGCCCCCCCGCCTCGCCAGCTGACAAGGGAAGACCCCAAGAAGCAGACTCCCCTATGTCCACGGCAAGAGCACAAGAAATTGCTGCAATATTATCACCGCTACTGGACGAGAAGCTGTCGGGCATAAAAGAAGCCATAGAGACGGTGGTGTCCCAGTTGGGGGATTACAGCTCGAGGTTTGAAGAGGCAGAGCAGCGCATATCAAATGTGGAAGATGACCTCTTAGCTGCCAGAAACACGATCGCGTCCCAAGAAGCTACCATATCTGCCATCCAAGAAAAGTTGGAAGATATGGAAAACAGAAATCGAAGAAATAACCTACGGCTAATCGGCTTACCGGAATCGGTAAAACCAAGAGAATTACTACAACTCGTATCCAGATGGTTACCAGAGGAACTAGGCTGCCTACCAAACACGGGCGCAATGCAAATAGAACGAGCACATCGAATTGGCCCAGACAATCAAGAAAAGAGACGAAGACCGAGACCTGTCATCTTCAAATTCCTCAATTACTTGGACAAAGTAGCAGTACTGGAAGCATACCGGAAAAAAGGAGACCTGCAGTACCAGGGCGAGCGCCTGCTATTGTTCCAGGACTTCTCCTACCAAGTGGCGATGAAGAGGAGAGAGTTTGCCCCAGTGTGTAAAGCGCTGTTTGACGCCAACATAAGGTTCACCCTTCTTTATCCGGCAAAGCTGCGAGTCCAGAGAGACGGGAGACAGCATCTCTTCGACACGGTGGAGGAGGCTCAGAACTTTTTGGACTCTATCCGAAACGCCCCCCCATCCATGTCGGATACGGACTGACGGTAGACATCAGCATTTCGCAAGTATAAACTTTATTGTTGAGGGTTAAAAATGTCATCTCCAAAAAGTTGCAATGTACTAATGTTTTGTTTGATTATACACAATGCCTTAAGAGGCAAAAGTTGGTTAAGGCCGATAGGGCACAACGTAACATACCCCATCCATTCCTTTCTAGCCGGCTGTTTCATTTCCAGTTATAGCAGGCCAGGTTGGCCTAGCTCATGGGTTCTTAAAAATGTTAAAATTGATAGAATTGCACAGATAGGGAAGAACACACATAGATGGTTACATAGTCAGGTTATCCAAATAAGACAACTCGGGGCTGGGCCTCAGCTCGCTGGGAATGAGGACCCCCCAATACAGATTATTATTTGGTTCCAGAGCTTTCCAAAAACAGGAATAGGTTGAAATGAGCCAACCTATGACAGATACACTTTTCACACGCTCACATATAAAGTTTGTATCATGGAACGTGGAGGGATTAAACTCACCGCTCAAAAAGAGGAAAATCTTACAACACCTTAAAAGGATGAAACCAGATATAGCAGTGCTACAGGAAACACACTGGAAAGAGGGGGATCCCAACACTGTGAGGGACAATTGGTTTAATGAAACTTACGCAGCATCCTATACTGCTAAGCAGCGGGGGGTCTTGATAATTATCAACAAGTCCGTGAGGCACGAGGTGCTAGACACTCTAAGGGACCCAGAGGGTAGATACCTATTCTTAAAAATAAAACTTGAAGGAGAACTGTTCACAATAGCGACACTTTATGCCCCAAATGGCCCCAATTCTAAATTCTTTACAGAGCTTTTCGTAAAGTTGCAGGACTGGTCGGAAGGCCATATAATAATGGGAGGGGACTTTAACACAACCTTAAAACCAGTCATAGACAAAAGTAACAACGCAACAAGAGAGCTTCCGTCACAGGCCCTGGGCATGCTAATGGGCACTCTGGGCCTCTCTGATCCCTGGAGACATGAACATCCAGCCGAACGGGACTACACATTCTATTCACACCCACATCACACCTCCTCCAGAATAGATTACTGGCTCCTCCCCACACCCCTACTTAACAGAGTCAAGAGAACAAAAATAGAACCCATAGCAGTGACAGACCATGGTCCCACGTGGTTTGAACTCAACATATCCACTCACATGACGCAATCATATAATTGGAGATTCCCATCCTATTTAGCTGACTCCCCAGACTTCCAGGCGGAACTGAGGCAACACTTCCTAAACTATACAGATGATAACTTACAACACATAGATGATGTCAACCTATTTTGGGCCGCATCCAAACCAGTTATGAGAGGACAGCTAATTGCACATGTAACAGCAAAGAAGAAAAAAATAAACATTAGACTCATGGAGCTTAGCAGAGCGGTATCAAATACATATGCAGATATGCTGAGAAACGATACACCAGCTACTAGACAATGTTACTTGGACGCCAAAGCCACCTATGATAATATATGTACAGAGAAAGCCCAATACTCTATAGATTTCCAAAAACAAAAATATTTCAGGTGGGGGAATAAATCGGGTAAACTATTAGCTACCATAGCAAGAGGACAACGGCCACAATCCCACATTACTAAGATAACAGTAGCTCAGAACCAATACACTAACAACGCTGATATAGCAGATGCATTCTTACACTATTACACAGATCTTTACTCCACACCCCCTGACAACCCGGCACTAGGCATGGAATTTCTCAAACGCGCAGGACTCCCCACGCTTACACAAAACGAGAGAGAAGCTCTGACAGCCCCCATTACGGAAGAGGAACTAGAATTAACCATAAAAAGCTTGCCTAAAGGAAAATCCCCGGGCCCAGATGGCCTAGGGGCAGAATATTACAAGATACTATTGCCACACCTTAAACCACATTTGACAGCCCTGTATAATTCTATTCTCTCAGGCAACGCACCGCCCCCTGATTTCAACCGCGCTAGGATAATTGTACTACCAAAACCGGGCAGGGATCCTGGACTGGTAAGCTCATATCGCCCAATCTCCCTGCTAAATCAAGATTTGAAAATAATGACCACCATGATAGCCCATAGACTACAAAAGGTATTGCCCAAATTATTACACCCATCCCAAACCGGATTTGTAAAAGGCAGGTCATCAGTACACAATATAAGGCAAGTGGTGGCAGCCTTAACTGGGTCCCTCTCTGTGAAAAATGGACAATCCTTGTTAGTGAGCTGTGATGCTGACAAGGCATTCGATAGGGTATCCTGGTCCCATCTACTAAGAGTACTGCATACCCAACAATTTGGAGTAGGGTTCATAACATTCTTTCGCAAGCTCTATAATGCCCCCACAGCCATCCTTACTATAAATGGGCTAAACACATCAAGTTTCACACTGGCTCGTGGCACTAGACAGGGATGTCCGCTCTCCCCATTACTATTTAACATAGCAATAGATCCCCTAATTAGATTATTTCATTCACAGCAGAACTGGCAGGGAATAAGGTGTGGACAAAGGGAATTAAAAGTATCAGCATACGCGGATGACCTGTTATTATACTTTGCTAATCCGCGAGAAGCATTCCCTAACTTCCTTAACACACTAGCAGAGTTTGAACAAATATCTGGGTTCCTAATAAATAAACAAAAGACCAAAGCCTTGGCACTACACAGGGGAGCGACGTCGGGATGGGGCGAGGAATTCCCATTCATATGGGAAGAGAGAACCTTAACCTATTTAGGCCTCAAGATACCAGTAGACCCGGCACAGTTGTACACAGCTAACTACCCATCATTAATAGCGAAAACACGAGCGGATTTTCGGTCATGGAAGTCTCTGCCACTGTCATACCTTGGCAGATGCCACATGATCAAAATGATCACCTTTCCAAGAATACTATACGCCATACAAATGCTCCCTCTGCTAATTAAGGAATCAGATCTACGTACCATCAATGCAGAGACCAGCAAATTCATTTGGGCAGGGAAAAAACCCAGAATTTCATTGTTTAAACTATCGCAACACCCCACATTAGGAGGCATCAACCTACCATGTGTTAAGAGCTATATGCTGGCAGCAAATTTTAGGTACACAATAGATTGGATACATGCTACAAACAATTACGCTAATACAGAGATTGAGCAAGCAATGTGCCCTGACATACCGCTAATAAGTCTCCTACACATGAAACCAAGTGAACACCCCCCAGAAGTAACAGGAAACCTATTACTCTCAACGACCTGCCAGGCTTGGAGAATGGTACGGTCAAGACTCAAACTATCCACGCACAACACAAAATTTAATTCAGTGTATTATAAAACCGACACTAAGGAGCAGATAATACAAAACAACAGAATGATTAGACAGGGAGAGGCAGCAGGCCTGAGATCAATTTACCACTTGTGGGGAAAGGGGAACACCACCGCGTTGACATATGAACAAGTCTGTGAAAAATACCCAAATTTAGACCTGCCCATATATGTCTATTACCAACTGAAAAGCCATATAGACAATCAGACCAAAAATATCCCAGTAGGAGATATGTCGGCGGGTATAGACACTATGATCACACATGCTCAAAATAGTTTTTGCAGCACTTCCATGATATACAGACATGTAAAGAAAAACATTGATTTGGATACACTGGGGACGGGCCTGGCAAAGTGGACCACAGACCTACCTGACGTCGCTTTGCCTTCCCTGTTGTCAGCATTTGTCAGAGTAAATAAGACAATGATTTCTGCTTCATACATGGAAATGCAGTACAAATTGTTGCACCGTGCATATTACACCCCAAAAAAAAGATTACTCATCGGAGCGGCTGAGGACTCTTGCTGTTTCAAATGTAAGGCACCAGACGCAGACATAATGCACTGCATGTGGAGCTGCCCAGAAGTGAAGGCATTTTGGGATACCGTGTGCACATATGTTAAATCACAATATAACATCACCTTTACCCCTACCCCTGAGTGGGCGCTATGGGACATATATCCAACACCTAACACAATCCGTCAATCAGCAGGACAAAGAATATTTATGGCCAAAATAGCTGCTGCAACAAGGAAAACTATCCTATCGCAATGGACAAATTCTAATACACTGTCTATTGCCATATTAATACCTCGGGTGTCCCACCTCTTCCAAATGGACTGGCTAGAAATGATGCTCAATAAAGAGGAAAAAGCGAAAAAGTTCTTTGCAGTTTGGTTATCATATATACAATCCTTACCATTATCTATTAAAAACAATCTTAGAAAAGCAGTCCAATGGACGTCATGGTACAACATGATGATATTACAGAACAATGCGCCCCCCTTTTAAACAAGGAGGGGACGACTTGCTGGGTAGTAAAAGTAGTTAAAAGTTCAATGTTTGATGGAAAAGAGAATGTAAGCTATACATGGTATACACGAAAAAGATAACAGTATGCTCATAACCCTCTTGTACATTTATTAAAGTTATTATGTGATCTTAAAATGGCTATGTACAAACAGAAATGTTTAACTTGTTATAATGTGCAATTCTTCAATAAAAACGTTATTTAAAAAAAAAAAAAAAAAAAAAAAAAGAGATTATCAGCCCATAATGTCGAAAACGAGGCGTGAAACGCAAAATAAAGATGGCCGCAGAAATGTATAAATAAGAGCTATCCAAAACGAGGCTTGAAGCGCAAACCCGGAAGCGCGGTGGAATGAAACCCCGCGAACGGGACTGTTATAAAAAGGCAATCTGTTGAAGGTGACAGCACAACTGAGGAAGCCGCACAACTGAGGAAGCGTGCCACAGGTACTGTGGCACGCGTTTTGCTGCTGTGCCACAGTACCTGCACCCAGTGATTGCTGTAAAGATTGCCGGAAAAAGCCACCCAGCAGAAAACGGCCATTAATGATCAAGTACAAACAAAAAACAACAACAGAATTCGATTCCCAAGTCACTTTCATCACACAGTACAGCAGCAATTTCAAACAAGTTGAAGATATCCTACATAAACATTGGCATGTACTCCAATTGGACCCAGAACTACATCAGATCATCCCTCAAAAACCAAAAATCATATACAGACGAGCTACAACCCTAAAACAAGAACTTACAAGAAGCTATATACCAATAGATCACCAAAATAATAAAAAAACAACATCACCTGGATTCTTCCCATGTTTAAACTGCATGGGATGCAAATCTACAAATAAGAAGATAACAAAACCTATACAAACCATTACATCAAATCAAAGCATGAAAGAATATAAATTGAAACAACAGACCAGTTGCGAAACAACAGGAGTCATTTATGTTCTAGAATGCCCCTGCAAACATCAATATGTTGGCCAAACAAAAAGAAAAATGCGGACCAGGTTAGCAGAACATGTATACAACATTAAAAGAGGCTTGACAACACATAGTGTGTCAGACCACTACGCAAAACATCACAATAAAGATCCCTCAACATTGAAATTCACAGTGATCCAAAAAGTCATTCCCAATTGGAGAGGCGGAGACATTGTAACAGAGCTAAAACGAAGTGAAACAAAATGGATCTATGAACTAAAAACACTAACCCCATCAGGATTGAACATAGACATAGATCTCAATGTCTTCCTTTAAAGAAATTCCAATAATAATCTCCATATATATATACTTCTATAAACAGCAATCCCCCTTCGATTCTCCCTTCTTTTCCCCCTTTTTTTCCTCCTTCTCTAATAGAACATGTGCTTGCCGCTGGAAGTATGACCACTTCCTGTGACCACTTCCGATAAACAAAAAAAGAAGTGTTCTTTTTAACATTTAAATAAAGTTTTTACGCAATAAAAAGCCAGCTCCTGCAAGGGAGCATCATCCTTGATAAAGAGTGGGACACTTGAAACGAGTTGGATGCCGGGAGCGTGATCCGGAAACACGCTACCCGAACTTCCGGTTTTATCGCTGAAGCCGCACGGAGCTCCACGGGACTTTGAATAAGACCTGAGCGCTACATCACGGACCTGCCTTGCCCTATCCTATACAACGGAAAAGGTATTGTAGGGACATTGTAGATCGCATCCCTGGAGCTGCCTTCTCTTACAACAAAAAACGCTACTACTCAAAGAAGGGCTGTAAACATACTTTTTACTAACCCCGTTTTTTTCAACAGGCAAGCACATCACTTTTATCCTTTTTACTGCTTTCCTTCTTTACTCTCTCTATTTGCTGTTATATATTTGTCATAACCATTTATTTATTTATTTATATATATTCTCACTAGCGCCTTAAATAAATTATTTTTCCATAAAACCACATCATTAAGGCTGCTCAAAAAATTCCAGCGCAGTTAAACTTATAAATATTTTCTATCTAGAAAATGGCCATTGATATATCTGAGGAACTGTCTCCCTCCCCCTACACACCAGGGGAGAACCTCCATTGAATTAGAGGTTGGACTGTCCATCACAGGAGCCCAGAGTTCCCAAGACAGCAGTTTTTTCGAATACCTATGCGGGACTGGTAACTATATATATGCTGCAGATGCCTGTATATCAAAACCAATTGATGGATGCCTGATTAATTTAAGCCTCATACCGGATATATGTAACTAATTGAATTAGCCTCTGTTTGTTATATGTTGTATGTTCTGTATTGTCTTGTTTTATCATTGAAGTGCACTTGGTATCTGGATATTGTTATTTCCATTTTAAAATAAAAAATCAATTTTTATTGAAATCATTGTCTATTATTGTGCTAACACAACTGCGCCCCTTGGAAGCCCATGTTAGTGCAAACTACGTGAGCTTTACCTTTCCTGTGTGCGAGGTGTTGGTAATGCAGACATTTGTGTTTCTTTATGTAAACATGTCCAGGATATAATCAAATGATCTCCACCGTTCCTGGAAGTTATATATTCTAAGGAAATTGGACTCATCCTTTGTAGTATGTAATCTTGATTCGTTATGCACTGGAAGTAACATGTCTGATTGATATGCAAATCCTAAAGGTATAGGGGGGGGGGGGTCTGACAATGCCTGTGTGTTTTCTGTCTATATAAAGAGGGCCTGTGAGCCCTGGTATTTGTACTTCTGCCTGACTTCAATGCTGTAACATCACTTGTATGCTGTACATCCTAGGGACCTAGGAGAGGGCTCTTTTAAGAGCTTATATTTGAGCAAATTAACCATCTATTGCCCAAGATGACCGTCTCCATCTTGCGACCAATAGAATTACTGCAATAATTCCGTTCTCCGGCTGTTCTGGGTACCAGTATCCAGCGTCCTCCCAGTTCGGCTCTGCCAGCTACTGAAGCAGAGGCCTGGACCGTGACCAGTGGGGATCAAACCGACGCCAGTAGGGGGGTGTCAGCAGCGGGTCGACTCACACACTCCAGCAGGTAGTACTCAGGTGCCAGCGTTTGGGCCTGAGGAGGTATCGGTGGTCCCAGGCACCACGTAGTAGGAGTCTGGTGGTGGCAGCGATATCCCCGCCCACTGCGTAGTTGGCGGTGTCAGTAACAGGCGGTTACTGACAGTAACAGGGAATCCCCTATTGGCCAGGCCGTGTAAGACCAGGTACCGCCATCTGTGGACCCGAAGGACGTAGCCAGATTGTAAGGGCAGGCGCCCGATCACAGAAATTGGTGGCAAGCGGTGGGTTATCCCAGTCGGCTTTTCGGTCACCTGATTGGAGAAGCCGAGTTACTCAGGGAGGAGTAACTGCAGCAAGGAGAACGCACAAGATGGACAGCCCCGACAGGGATGGGGGGGGGCAGGTGTGTCCACGGTCACCGGCAGGTGCAGTTCCAAACCATTTCAAATGCGACACTGACTTAGCCCGATCAGAGCTTGCGGCCCTGCAGCCGCTATGAACGCAAGCTCTGATTGGCTAACGAATCGGCACTGCATTTGAAATGGCCGGGTTGGGAACTGCAGCTGCCGGAGACTTCTTAGCCCTTGCCACTAATCTTCTTAGCCCTTGCAGTGCGCGGTGACGTCACCCGTGCACCCGCGCAATGCATTACTGGGATCGCTGAAGCCAGAAGAGGCTTCAGCAGGTGAATACCTGGGGAAATGATAGCAATCTACCGGTGGAAGGTCTGCGATTGACCAGTAGATCGCGATCGACGTAATGGCCGCCTCTGATATAGACCTATCACTCTGCTGAATATAGACTTTAAAATTCTATCCAAAATCATAGCAAATCAATTGCAAAACATACTGCCTGATTTATTAACTTCCCATCAACTGGGCTTTGTGCGGGCGCCACTCTGTAAAGGCCATCGCGGCATCAATAGCCATCGCGGCATTAATAGCCATCGCGGCATCAATAGCCATCGCGGCACCAATAGCCATCGCGGCACCAATAGCCATCGCGGCATCAATAGCCATCGCGGCATCAATAGCCATCGCGGCAACAATAGCCATCGCGGCATCAATAGCCATCGCGGCATCAATAGCCATCGCGGCATCAATAGCCATCGCGGCAACAATAGCCATCGCGGCATCAATAGCCATCGCGGCAACAATAGCCATCGCGGCATCAATAGCCATCACGGCATCAATAGCCATCGCAGCAACAATAGCCATCGCGGCATCAATAGCCATCGCGGCATCAATAGCCATCGCGGCAACAATAGCCATCGCGGCACCAATAGCCATCGCGGCACCAATAGCCATCGCGGCATCAATAGCCATCGCGACAATAATAGCCATCGCGGCATCAATAGCCATCGCGGCATCAATAGCCATCGCGGCATCAATAGCCATCGCGGCAACAATAGCCATCGCGGCAACAATAGCCATCGCGGCACCAATAGCCATCGCGGCACCAATAGCCATCGCGGCATCAATAGCCATCGCGACATCAATAGCCATCGCGGCATCAATAGCCATCGCGGCATCAATAGCCATCGCGGCAACAATAGCCATCGCGGCAACAATAGCCATCGCGGCATCAATAGCCATCGCGGCATCAATAGCCATCGCGGCATCAATAGCCATCGCGGCAACAATAGCCATCGCTGCATCAATAGCCATCGCGGCATCAATAGCCATCGCGGCATCAATAGCCATCGCGGCACCAATAGCCATCGCGGCACCAATAGCCATCGCGGCAACAATAGCCATCGCGGCATCAAAAGCCATCGCGGCATCAATAGCCATCGCGGCACCAATAGCCATCGCGGCACCAATAGCCATCGCGGCAACAATAGCCATCGCGGCAACAATAGCCATCGCGGCATCAAAAGCCATCGCGGCATCAATAGCCATCGCGGCAACAATAGCCTCGGCACAGACTCCAGGTTCTAAACATATGCTTTGAGCCTGGCTTTCGACACTGGGGCTTTGCCACATTTATTTCACATTCTACAAACTAGCGGCTCCGATACAGGTTTTGTCACTTTAATTCAATATTTCTATCGAAACCCCATGACATCTTTTTTGGGTAACGGGATGAAAAGTGAACCCTTACAAATGTTAAGAGGTACACGGCAGGGATGTCCTTTATCTCCCCTTATTTTAAATTTATCAATAGACCCCTTATTGAGAATTCTACAATCATCATTGATATTTAAAGGAATTGACATCGGTAGTGCGGAGGTTAAAATCTCCGCCTTTGCAGATGATATAATGTTATATATTGATAATCCTAGATCATCTCTCCCAACTATTTTGAGTTTACTCAAGGATTTGGGGACTATATCGGGCTTTGAGGTGAACCTAACAAAATCAATGGGTATGTACTTACCTCCTGGAATTACTCGTCCTAGGTGGAACGCTCATTTGCCGTTGAAATGGGCAAAATCTCATATAGTCTATCTGGGTATTAAACTCCCCAAAAATCCAGCTGAACTATATAGCATTAACGGTAACGATGCCTTAAAAGACACAGCGGCAGATTTGGGTCTCTCTTATATTGGCAGAGCTAATTGATTTAAAATGTCAACGTTTCCGTGCATTTTATGTATATTACAATCCCTCCCCGTTCTGTTGAGTAACTCTGACATCAATAAGATTAACGCTAAGTTCAGGAACTTTATATGGAGGGGAAAAACCCCCGAATAGCACCTATAAAACTACAACAACCGAAATGTAATGGTGGAATCAGTTTTCCACATACACAATCATATAAGCTTGCAGCCTTGTGACGTTTCTCTAATGGGGAGACCCGCGCTAACACAGACAATTTATTGGAGGGTAACCCCATATCTTTTCTTCATAAATCTGAAGCAGAGATCCCACAATCCGTTAAGGATAACTCACTGTAGTGGTCCATTTATAGCTTGTGGCATAGATTGAGACGTAAGGAATTTATATTCCCAGCATTCTTTGTTCCTGACGTTTTTGGGTAATAGGGATTTCCAGCATGGGGAGGCCGCCTATCCGTTCACATTGTTCAACCGTGAAGGTATCAAGGACTTAGATGACATCTGCGACCCCTCTTCAGGTAAAATTCTGTCCTTTCAACAAGCATGCCAAAAATTCCCTGTACCGACCAATTTCCCCCTTGCTTATTCTCAAATGAGTCACTTCGCAAATTCAGGGACCAAGATTTCCTGTGGCAAAGATTGGTATAAATATCATGACTGTATGTTGAGAGATAATCCTGCAACCGAAAAAAGCCATTTCTATACATTATAATTACAGGCTTGCCTACCCTCCTGGAATTGCCGGGAGGCTCCCGAAAATCAGGTACCCCTCCCCCCCCCCCCGGGAAGGTCGGCAATCCTCCCGTATTTGCCAGGCAGCCCCCGCACCCCCCTGCCGTGCCGTACTAATTACCGTTTTTTGTGGGTCCGCGGCAAGGGGATGGACTATATTGATGCAATCTGCGTCATTTCGTGGCATTTTAGCCCCGCTAAAAGTCAGTCATCAACCCCGTCCCCGCCCCCCTGACCTGGAGATCCGACTGTCCTCTCTGGGCTATTGTATTGTAGTCAGCAAGTATGTATTATTATCTTAGACCACTCATAGTACATTCTCAGGTTTTCCTGATTTAACTTGCAAAATATTCCTTACAAATGTAGTGAACTCTCCTCCTGCTGCACAGAACCAGGAATCTACACCACAGGGCCTATTACTTACCCCACAGACAGGTTGTGGCAGGGATGCCATCTTCTGGATCCTTCCCCCGATGTGGGGACGCAGAGGCAGGACTACTACACTGTCTGTGGGCTGCCCACTAATAGTTTGCAGGTTTACCCTAGAAAATGTGATCAATTACGTTCCCTTCAATGCAGAGTGGGTTATATTTGGGATCATACCCACAACTCAGGGGGTATCTAAGGGCTGTAGGAAATTGCTGTTGGCAGCACAGACGGACACCTGTAAAACAATATTGCAGGGTTGGATACTGAGATGATTTCCGTTGGGAAGGTTTAGCATGTAAGAGATAGGAGATAGGAGATAAGGGAATCAAGAGATACGTCTGTGTAAATCTGTGTAAATATTGGAGATAATCCAATCTACTGCAGATCGGAGAAGACAGGCAGGTTGTAGTATGTCATGTTAGGTAGATAATGAGGAATTTGCATTCATTTATAGAGACTAATCCTGGTTTTTTTTTAGTTCCAAATACATTTGGTGATCATGGAGTTAAGGGATGATAAATCCGACTAAGGGCCAGATTCTCTAATGGCCCCCATACACTATGCGATTTGGTCCCGAATTCACCTGATTCAGATGGATCGGGCAGTGAAATCGGGCCAAATCGCAGGTATAGACACCCGGTCCGACCACTTGCGCGGTCCTGTGCGTATCGGGTCAGAGTCGGGAGGTCGGACCGGCGGTACATAAGCTTTGCTAAATCTTATGTGCAGCCGGGCAGGAGACACAGGCGGCGGATGCTGGCGAGGGAGATGGGCAGGGGGAGCCGGAGCAGGGAGCTGTCAATGCTCCGTCCGGTGGAGGGAGCGGGGGGGGGGGGGGGGGCGGGGGGCGCTTCTAGTAGCGCAGAGGCAGCTCTGGGCTACTAGCAGCGCCCCCCAGCCACCTCGCAGCGTCCTCCACCCGCCACCTCGATGTCCCCGGCCCCCCTGCTCCCTCCACCTTGTAGCTCCCCGGGAGTTGCATATGATACATCGCATGCGATTTATCATTTGCAGAACTTGGCACATCAAGTGCCAAATCGTGTGTCCCCCTCCCAGGGAGCTGCAGGGGGTATGGGGGCCTTAAGCTTCAAAAGTGATAAAATGGAGAGTGATAAACAGCCAGCCAATCAGCTCCTACCTGCCATGTCACAGACTGTGTTTGAAAAAAGTCAGGCAGGAGCTGATTGGCTGGCTGTTTATCACTCTCCATTTTATCACTTTTAAAGCTCAGAGAATCTGGCCCCTAGTGAGTAAAATGGGGGTCATTTGTAGAATATATAACAGTTCTGGCCATTTTAAAAAGATGACATCGCCCAAG
Source organism: Crinia signifera (assembly GCF_055691185.1). NCBI lineage: Eukaryota > Metazoa > Chordata > Amphibia > Anura > Myobatrachidae > Crinia > Crinia signifera. The sequence continues at coordinate 167,002,813 of NC_139225.1, forward strand.
GAAGTTGAGAGGAAAGGGGCATACACACGTAGAGATCTGTGATAAGCAATTTTGCTAAGCAATTTTGTCAAAATCTCCCATGGAGAGCACATACACATGCAGAGATTTGCGCTAAGCAATTTTGCTTAAGGAAAAAAAGGCCGGGTAGTTGTTCAGAATGAGAGATTGCGATCAGTATCTCTCATTCTGTACACACAGAGAGATTTGCAGTAGCAATCTTAGATTTGCTAAGCAATCTAACTAGATTTTGACTGCATGCACTGACTCGGTTAGCAGGAGATATTTAATCTCTCGGAGCATACACACGAAGAGATCTGTGCTTACTTTCTAAGCAATCTAGTCAGATTGCTTAGAAAATAGCACAAATTTGCTCCGTGTGTACACCCCTGAAGATTTTGCCAGAGATTAAGTTCCTGTCTGATTTTTTGGATGAGAGGGGTAATGTTATATGCATATAAGTTATGGGGATGTGGGGGGAGGACAATGCCTAAGTCGGTAATGGAAGAGGGAGCCCATTTAAAGGGGAAAGGGGTGGAGCATCCCAGTCGTGCCTGGTCATATATGGCGAGAGCCTCAGATTTATTACAATTAATGGAGAACCCAGCAAAAGATGAAAAGCAATTGATCGTATCAATAAGAAAAGGGACAGATCGTTTAGGGTCGGATAGAAAGAGGAGGATGTCATCTGCGAATGCTACTGCGCGTAATTCCCTAGAACCTATGGATATACCTTAAAATGCGGAGACGATGTAACGGAGAAGTGGTTCCAGTGCTAAATTAAAAAGCAAAGGGAGAGGGGACAACCTTGGCGGGTTCTTCTTTCAAGGTAAAGGGGAGGAGAGGTAACATCACCTGGGCCGTGGGTTTAGTATAGAGGGACCTAATAAGAGTGCGAAAAGGCCCAAAAAGCTGACATTCAAGGACTCTATGTAAGTGGGGCCACGCAATCTGGTCACAAGCCTTTTCGGCGTTCCATTCCGGCATCACTGAGTGAGCCGTCTCTCCACGGAGCTCCGTGTCACATAGCAGCCCCTGATACCTGCTCACTGGGGGCGACGCGCAGAAACCGCTCCAGGTCCCCGCGGCAGAACCCACATGGCATGGACACATTTATGTCTCCCCCGCTGACCGTCAAGACGCCCCCACAACCTCCCCAGCAGCAAAGGCAGGAGAAGCGGAGAGGCGATCACCACATGGCGCCCAGAGTACCCCGGCGGCAAAGAAGCCGATAACAGAGCCGGACTTTGCCACAGACTCACCGCCCAGGTACAGTATCTTATCTTTAACTTATGATGATGTAGTGGATGCTATACACACAACCATGGCACCACTTCTACAGAAGCCGTAACAGACATCGCCTCACTTACTGACAGACATAGCCTCACTTACTGACAGGCAGAGTCTCACTTACTGACAGACATAGCCTCACTTACTGACAGACATAGCCTCACTTACTGACAGACATAGCCTCACTTACTGACAGACATAGCCTCACTTACTGACAGACATAGCCTCACTTACTGACAGACATAGCCTCACTTACTGACAGACATAGCCTCACTTACTGACAGACATAGCCTCACTTACTGACAGACATAGCCTCACTTACTGACAGACATAGCCTCACTTACTGACAGACATAGCCTCACTTACTGACAGACATAGCCTCACTTACTGACAGACATAGCCTCACTTACTGACAGGCAGAGTCTCACTTACTGACAGACAGCCTCACTTACTGACAGACATAGCCTCACTTACTGACAGACATAGCCTCACTTACTGACAGACATAGCCTCACTTACTGACAGACATAGCCTCACTTACTGACAGACATAGCCTCACTTACTGACAGACATAGCCTCACTTACTGACAGACATAGCCTCACTTACTGACAGACATAGCCTCACTTACTGACAGACATAGCCTCACTTACTGACAGACATAGCCTCACTTACTGACAGACATAGCCTCACTTACTGACAGGCAGAGTCTCAGAGGCGGAGCATAGAATTGAGGAGCCTACTGATCAGATTGCAGTCCTATAAAAGTCAGGGACAAATGATGAAAACAAGCTTGTCTCTGACAGCAAAGAGATCCAGACGTAACAACCTTAGGATTACTGGCCTCCCTGAGCGACTAAGAGGCCCGCAGCTGGAACACTTTGTGCGCACCACGCTGCCAGCCTCATTACAAACTGAAACCGCATGTACAGACATAGTACACAGACTGAATTGAAGGAAAGAGATATGTCAGTCGCACAGGTCAGTAACGTTTTTGTATAACTTCAAGGACCCTCCTAGATACAGGTATAATTATAATAATTTCGTGTGATAATGAGGGTGTGCTACCATAGGCATGGAATTTTACAAGGTTAGACAGACAGGAAGAATGCCTTTTGCTGGTGCACCTAAGAATAAGTTGAACTCATAATACATAACTTTTATTGGGTATACATATAAAATTTCTGCGAAATAAAACCAGGACATACAACAATCACACTAATAAAAAAGGGGAAGACGTTCCCCTGACTCAGTGTGACCCCCTGATCACCACAACCCCTATCTGTACGTGTATTTTGTACCGTGGGCAACAGTAAAAGAGTGGATATTCTCTTGTATTAAGCGGATTAGCGGTGAGGTCTCTTTTAATGAATTAGTTTCTCACTCGCTGGAAGATAATAACATAGACTTGGGTGAGGCACGCAACTATTGAGGACAATCCTCCGATAGTGCTGCCGTCAGCCCAGGTAGCCGCTACCGCTCTTAAACGCTAAGGGCTGGTGAACCAAATGTGAGGTGTGCAGGCTTGCACTTGCCTCGTTCACCCAGCTCACTCAGGTAACGGTAGCGGCTACCTGGGCTGACGGCAGCACTATCGGAGGATTGTCCTCAATAGTTGCGTGCCTCACCCAAGTCTATGTTATTATCTTCCAGCGAGTGAGAAACTAATTCATTAAAAGAGACCTCACCGCTAATCCGCTTAATACAAGAGAATATCCACTCTTTTACTGTTGCCCATGGTACAAAATACACGTACAGATAGGGGTTGTGGTGATTAGGGGGTCACACTGAGTCAGGGGAACGTCTTCCCCTTTTTTATTAGTGTGATTGTTGTATGTCCTGGTTTTATTTCGCAGAAATTTTATATGTATACCCAATAAAAGTTATGTATTATGAGTTCAACTTATTCTTAGGTGCACCAGCGAAAGGCATTCTTCCTGTCTGTCTATCCTAGTACACAGACTGGGCAACCACCAGCCCACACCTAAAGAGAAGCCAAGGATAGTGATGTTCAGAGTCCTGAACAGGCAATATGGTCTGCATCCCGCAAAACTAACCCTGTAAAATGGGAAGGGAACACACTGCGCATATATCAAGATTTCTCTATGGAGCTCTCTAAGGCCAGATGCTCGTTTTCTACTGTCTGCTCCTCGCTGGTGAAATCTAAAAGGACATTTTTCAGGTTGTTTCCAGCGAATCTAGGTGTTTTTTCACTGACAGGTTCTGGATACCACGACTTTCTCAGGGCCGCAGAGGCCGCGGCTTTGTTACAGGAGGAAGGTAACACACGTGATGCAGAAGACATCTCAGATGTACCACATGGACGAGTGGTGGCATGAAAACATCTTAACCAGCTCATCGTGCTCTGGGCTGAATCCTTGTATATACCTGTCCCCATACACCCATCTCTACTGTAGAGATATCTGCATAAAGAAGCAGATTGCACAATGTTACAGTTACCCTAAATGGCCATGGGATTGTGAAGAAGTTCTGTAAATTGTTGTTTATTAAGTTAATGCCGACACAACATATGTTATATACTTTGGAGGGATAAACTCTGAAGGTGACTGTATAAGGGGAGGCCTGGGCATTAGGAGCTGCGCCGACACCTGAAGTTTCCTATTTTTCCTGTAATTGATATTTCGGATGTGTGGCGTACAGGACATGCCGCACTGGATAGTCTTCGGAAGTCCAGATTTGATGTCAGTTTGGCTGCTTTGCAATTTGATTCTTTGTTTTATTAATATTTGCTTTTTGTGTCTGTATCAGGGTTACCACCTAGTCCCTTTAATTCCGGACACATGTTAATTACACAGGTTCTGTGGCAGTTTAAAATCAGGTGAACTAGAGTCTTGAAGTCAGCCAGCCACAGAACCTGTGTAATTAATATGTGTCCGGAATTAAAGGGACTAGGTGGTAACCCTAGTCTGTATATATGTAATATGTCCGGACCTAGGATGTCTTACATTCCCTAGGTGTCATCCCTTTCTCTCAGCAATTGTCAGGTTCTCGCTCTTGGTTTTCCAAGCTACAATGTCTATCACCATCGGCTCTTTAAATATTAGGGGTATCCACACACCTGCAAAAAGGTGAAAACTTTTGACCTATTTAAACAAACAGGGAGTGGAACTTATCTGTCTGCAGGAAACGCACCTGCTACAAGCAGAGGGTAAAAAGCTTCATTTCCTTCAGTGGAAGGTGCTGGGATCCGCCTCCCGTACATCCAAATCATGTGGAGTTGTGATTTTAGCAAAATCACATTTTCTCCTCGGTATAAAAGATCCTTTTTCATCCAGCTTTTAACAAAATTGTACTTATACGACCCCACTTCACTGATTATGGAGACTTTTATGGATCACTCACCACCCCCGAAAAGGCCCAGCCCACTTCCAAAAATAGGAGTCCCTTATTTAGCAAAATCTCTTAATTTAATAGATTCTTGGAGAACTTTAAACCCAGATGAAAGAGACTTTACTTGTCTATCACTAACCCACAACACGTGGTCTAGAATAGACTATATACTGGTCGCAGAGACATTATTCCCAAAAATTAACTCTGAAGCAATTGTTCCTCCGGTATTATCAGACCACGGCTGAATCACTATATCTATTATCATACAAGACTGTAGGAAAGCTCACCCAATATGGAGATTTCCCTCTCATTTGTCCCAGTCTCGTGGCATGCAAGAATCTATGAAAAACCAATGGAATAACTATTGCTTAAACAATAAAACATATCGAGTCAACAACCCAACTGTCTTTTGTCAGGCAGCCAAAGCAGTTCTACGTGGAGAAGTAAGTGCACACGTATCGAGACTTCGGAGAAACCAGACGGCAAATATAAAGAATTGCAGCTTAACTTAACAGAATCTTCTCAGAAATTTAAATTAGATCCGACCCAAGCCAATAAAATATTATATCAAACAGCCAAATCACAATATAATGAATTTCTTCAGATCCAAGGGGATAAATATTTATTTACCTTCACTTCTAAATTTGATACCTTTGGGAATAAGGTGGGGAAGTTACTTACTAACCTACTACAGGGATCTAGACCACAAGTAGTGGTGCAGCCACTGATGAAGGAAGATGCAGCCACTGATGAAGGAAGATGGAGCCACTGATGAAGGAAGATGGAGCCACTGATGAAGGAAGATGGAGCCACTGATGAAGGAAGATGGAGCCATAACCACATCAGACGCTCAGATAGCAGCGATTCTGAAAGAAAACTATGAAAAACTTTATACCCCCGTCTCGGGTGTCTTCGAGTGAGCCAATGGATGAGTCCCACCCACCCAACAATTCCATCTAATACCCTTCCAAATAACTATTGGAACTCTTTGCCAGTTCAACAAGTACCACAAAATCTTGCCACAAAAATAATTGACCCAATCACTACCTCTGAAGTTCTCTGGGCAATAGGGCAATTAAAACTAGCAAAAGCTCCGGGCCCTGACGGGTACACAAATTAATTCTATAAACTAATGGGCAATCAAATTGCTGAGCCATTAACGGCTTGCTTTAATGGGATAATTACTGAAGGCAAGTTGCCAGATCATTTTTCAGACGCAGTCATAAAGGTGTTGATATCTCTACTCAACGTAGACTATAAAATATTTACTAAAATATTGGCGAAGAGGTTGGAGCCTGTGCTGCCCTGTATAATCCATAAGGACCAAACGGGATTTATAACGGGGCGCCACTCTGTGGTTAATGTCCGCAGAGTCCTAGCTGCCATCCAATAGTCGGGCAATCCATCCGCGTCTGCCGTTGCTTCTAACTTGGTGCTAACGCTAGACGCGGAGAAAGCATTCGATATGGTCCTGTGGCCTCACTTGTTTCAAACATTAAAACATTTTAGATTCCCTTCTCAATTCATTACACTGATTAGTACATGATATGACTTCCCTAAGTCCTCCATTGCATGTAATGGTCTGCTTTCCTCCCCTTTTGAGTTAAGAAGAGGGACGAGACAGGGATGCCCCCGTCCCCTCTTCTATTCGCAATAGCAATAGAGCCCCTAGCTGCCGCAATCAGGACCTCCCCCTTGGTCCGAGGAATAAAAGTAGGCGAGGAGGAGCTAAAAATAGCTTTGTTTGCGGATGAGGCACTACTGTTTGTTTCAAACCCGCCCCATTCCCTCCCTGCATCTACATCTCATTGGCTCATTCGGAGATATATCTGGCTATAAGGTTAATCTCCCGAAATCGGAAATCCTGGTTTTGGGTAACACTGATCCCGCGATACTGACGTCATTGCAGATTCCTTTTACCGTTGCTTCCTCACATTTTAAATATTTGGGAATTCAGATTAGTGCAGATATTTCACGTCTATATGTATTAAACTTCTCACCAATAATATCCCAAATAATTACAAAACTGGACTCATGGAAAGATCTCCCCCTTTCATTACTTGGAAGAATATCTGTTATTCAATCGATGATAATCCCTAAAATATTTTATAGCAAACAAATGCTGCCCATAGCCCTTAACAAATCCCACATGACTAAATTAGGCTGTGTGTTCTCCAAATTCATCTGGCAGAACAAAAGGCCTAGAATAGCGAGAAATAAGCTGAAGACTCTATAAAGAACGGAGGGCTCGGGTACCCAGAACATATTCCTTTGCCATCTTCTTTAGAGATGTCCGTGATTGGATCCTGAACAAATCCATACACACCACAGACAGAGCAATCTTCTCTCCCTATGCTGCAGGCGCTCGGACACAAACAACAAATCAAACATCCCACAACACATCCAGGATCATATCTTATGTAAAGACACATATGACAGCTGGGGGAGAATGACCAGGGCCATACACAGAAATCCTTACACATCACAACTTAAACCTTTATGGGGTAATCCTGATTTGCCCCGTCTATAGCTGATCCTACTTGGGGCTTGGACTCTTCTACCAAAGTCTTTGACCCAGGTGGAACTATCATGTCCTTCACTTTGCGGAATTCACAATGGTATACAGCAGGGGTCGGGAACCAATGGCTCGCGAGCCAGGTGTGGCTCTTTTGATGATTGCATATGGCTCGCAGATAAAACAAAATATTCTTGAGGGGCGTGACCTGACTGGGGAAGCAGCAGGACGTGTATTTGCTGAGCTCCTGCTGCTGATCCCCCTTAACGGCTATAACAACGAATCTTGGAGGCACCCCCACTCCAAACTACCCTGCCCTTACACCCCACTAACCTGAGCTGTGTGCTGCGGAGCCGGGAGGCCGCTCGGAGGCCTCTGCAGGTTGCGGCCTAGCTCATACCCTGAAGCCGCGGCCTAAATTTGTGACCGACCAAACGCCGGGCGCCATCTTGGAGGCTGCGGCCCCACTAACCCCGCCAGCCTTGCACCGGGACCTGACGCCGCAGAGGAGAACCGGGGGACACAGAATACTCCTACCCGCTCTTGCCTCCTCACACCAGACTGCCAGACGCTGCGCTGCTCCCGGAGACGGAGCTGAGACGCAGCAAACCACAGACCGGACGCCATCTTGGGAGTTGCACCCCCACACACCCAGGCAGCCCCGCACAGTACCCTCAGCCCGACACCGCCGGGAAGGTAAGCGGGAAACCCACACCATACCCGCCCGACGCCACCCACCCCCACCCCATATGCCACCTTTAAACGCCGGATCCAGCAATAAAATAAAACGTTTGGAGGCGTTTTATACTGACATTTAGTTGAATTCACTTTTAAAATATATTATATGGCTCTCACTGAAATAAATTTCCAAATATTTTGCTTTCATGGCTCTCTTAGTCAAAAAGGTTCCTGACCCCTGGTATACAGTATGTATTTACAGACAGGACATTTCCTGTCTACCTCTGGACTACACAAACCAAACTCCCATTTACCAATTATATTATCAAACGCTTCAACCATGGATGATCACTTGAATTACCTACAAATCCATACAAATGAAAATATCTATATGCTCTATTGATACGATGTACAGTGACAGCTGAGTCACAATGGACACTATTAATGGACAAATGGAATAAAGATGTGCCATCGCTCACCACTACGGAGACATCCTATGCATGTATAACCAAACATTCACCTCTCTGATATCAACGTATCTGCAAGAGGTTTATCTGAGAACATTACACGCCCTGTATATTACTGCCCATAGGAGCACATCAGTGTCTTCCTCTGTGATAGGAGCACGTCGCTGTCTTCCTGTGTGATAGGAGCACGTCGCTGTCTTCCTGTGTGATAGGAGCACGTCGCTCTCTTCCTGTGTGATAGGAGCATGTCGCTCTCTTCCTGTGTGATAGGAGCACGTCGCTGTCTTCCTGTGTGATAGGAGCACGTCGCTCTCTTCCTGTGTGATAGGAGCACGTCGCTCTCTTCCTCTGTGATAGGAGCACGTCGCTCTCTTCCTCTGTGATAGGAGCACGTCGCTCTCTTCCTCTGTGATAGGAGCACGTCGCTGTCTTCCTCTGTGATAGGAGCACGTCGCTGTCTTCCTCTGTTATAGGAGCATGTCGCTCTCTTCCTCTGTGATAGGAGCATGTCGCTGTCTTCCTCTGTGATAGGAGCACGTCGCTCTCTTCCTGTGTGATAGGAGCACGTCGCTGTCTTCCTGTGTGATAGGAGCACGTCGCTGTCTTCCTGTGTGATAGGAGCACGTCGCTGTCTTCCTCTGTGATAGGAGCACGTCGCTCTCTTCCTGTGTGATAGGAGCATGTCGCTCTCTTCCTGTGTGATAGGAGCACGTCGCTCTCTTCCTGTGTGATAGGAGCACGTCGCTGTCTTCCTGTGTGATGGGAGCACGTCGCTGTCTTCCTGTGTGATAGGAGCACGTCGCTGTCTTCCTGTGTGATGGGAGCACGTCGCTGTCTTCCTGTGTGATAGGAGCACGTCGCTGTCTTCCTGTGTGATAGGAGCACGTCGCTGTCTTCCTGTGTGATAGGAGCACGTCGCTGTCTTCCTCTGTGATAGGAGCGTGTCGCTGTCTTCCTCTGTGATAGGAGCGTGTCGCTGTCTTCCTGTGTGATAGGAGCATGTCGCTCTCTTCCTGTGTGATAGGAGCGTGTCGCTGTCTTCCTGTGTGATAGGAGCATGTCGCTCTCTTCCTGTGTGATAGGAGCACGTCCCTCTCTTCCTGTGTGATAGGAGCACGTCGCTCTCTTCCTGTGTGATAGGAGCACGTCGCTCTCTTCCTGTGTGATAGGAGCACGTCGCTCTCTTCCTCTGTGATAGGAGCACGTCGCTCTCTTCCTCTGTGATAGGAGCACGTCGCTCTCTTCCTCTGTGATAGGAGCACGTCGCTCTCTTCCTCTGTGATAGGAGCACGTCGCTGTCTTCCTGTGTGATAGGAGCATGTCGCTCTCTTCCTGTGTAATAGGAGCATGTCGCTGTCTTCCTGTGTGATAGGAGCGTGTCGCTCTCTTCCTGTGTGATAGGAGCACGTCGCTGTCTTCCTGTGTGATAGGAGCGTATCGCTGTCTTCCTGTGTGATAGGAGCGTGTCGCTCTCTTCCTGTGTGATAGGAGCACGTCGCTGTCTTCCTGTGTGATAGGAGCGTGTCGCTGTCTTCCTGTGTGATAGGAGCGTGTCGCTCTCTTCCTGTGTGATAGGAGCACGTTGCTCTCTTCCTGTGTGATAGGAGCACGTCGCTCTCTTCCTGTGTGATAGGAGCACGTCGCTCTCTTCCTGTGTGATAGGAGCACGTCGCTCTCTTCCTGTGTGATAGGAGCACGTCGCTCTCTTCCTCTGTGATAGGAGCACGTCGCTGTCTTCCTGTGTGACAGGAGCACGTCGCTCTCTTCCTGTGTGATAGGAGCACGTCGCTGTCTTCCTCTGTGACAGGAGCACGTCGCTCTCTTCCTGTGTGATAGGAGCACGTCGCTCTCTTCCTGTGTGATAGGAGCACGTCGCTCTCTTCCTCTGTGATAGGAGCACGTCTCTCTCTTCCTGTGTGATAGGAGCACGTCGCTGTCTTCCTGTGTGATAGGAGCACGTCGCTCTCTTCCTGTGTGATAGGAGCACGTCGCTCTCTTCCTGTGTGATAGGAGCACGTCGCTGTCTTCCTGTGTGATAGGAGCACGTCGCTCTCTTCCTCTGTGATAGGAGCACGTCGCTGTCTTCCTGTGTGATAGGAGCACGTCGCTCTCTTCCTGTGTGATAGGAGCACGTCGCTCTCTTCCTGTGTGATAGGAGCACGTCGCTCTCTTCCTGTGTGATAGGAGCACGTCGCTCTCTTCCTGTGTGGGCGTAGGCAGGTTAGAAGTTTGTAAGAAGGATTCATTAGCTACTGTATATTATCGGGGCCTGTAGAGTAGAGAGACTTATAAAGAGACATACAGTCAGCACATATAGCATTGGGGTCAGTATGAAATGTTCCGGAATCATTCATTGCATTAACCCATTGCATTAACCCAGCCTCCTTGTTGGCTGGGGTATCAGTTTGGAGGAGAGGTACAGTATGCCTCCTTGTTGGCTGGGGTATCAGTTTGGAGGAGAGGTAAAGTATGCCTCCTTGTTGGCTGGAGTATCAGTTTGGAGGAGAGGTACAGTATGCCTCCTTGTTGGATGGGGTATCAGTTTGGAGGAGAGGTACAGTATGCCTCATTGTTGGCTGAGGTATCAGTTTGGAGGAGAGGTACAGTATGCCTCCTTGTTGGCTGCGGTATCAGTTTGGAGGAGAGGTACAGTATGCCTCCTTGTTGGCTGCGGTATCAGTTTGGAGGAGAGGTACAGTATGCCTCCTTGTTGGCTGCGGTATCAGTTTGGAGGAGAGGTATGCCTCCTTGTTGGCTGGGGTATCAGTTTGGAGGAGAGGTACAGTATGCCTCCTTGTTGGCTGCGGTATCAGTTTGGAGGAGAGGTATGCCTTCTTGTTGGCTGGGGTATCAGTTTGGAGGAGAGGTACAGTATGCCTCCTTGTTGGGTGGGGTATCAGTTTGGAGGAGAGGTATGCCTCCTTGTTGGCTGGGGTATCAGTTTGGAGGAGAGGTATGCCTCCTTGTTGGCTGGAGTATCAGTTTGGAGGAGAGGTACAGTATGCCTCCTTGTTGGCTGGGGTATCAGTTTGGAGGAGAGGTACAGTATGCCTCCTTGTTGGCTGGGGTATCAGTTTGCAGGAGAGGTACAGTATGCCTCCTTGTTGGCTGCGGTATCAGTTTGGAGGAGAGGTACAGTATGCCTCCTTGTTGGCTGGGGTATCAGTTTGGAGGAGAGGTACAGTATGCCTCCTTGTTGGCTGCGGTATCAGTTTGGAGGTGAGGTACAGTATGCCTCCTTGTTCGCTGCGGTATCAGTTTGGAGGAGAGGTACAGTATGCCTCCTTGTTGGCTGCGGTATCAGTTTGGAGGAGAGGTACAGTATGCCTCCTTGTTGGCTGGGGTATCAGTTTGGAGGAGAGGTACAGTATGCCTCTTTGTTGGCTGGGGTATCAGTTTGGAGGAGAGGTACAGTATGCCTCCTTGTTGGCTGGGGTATCAGTTTGGAGGAGAGGTACAGTATGCCTCCTTGTTGGCTGGGGTATCAGTTTGGAGGAGAGGTACAGTATGCCTCCTGTTGGCTGGGGTATCAGTTTGGAGGAGAGGTACAGTATGCCTCCTGTTGGCTGGGGTATCAGTTTGGAGGAGAGGTACAGTATGCCTCCTGTTGGCTGGGGTATCAGTTTGGAGGAGAGGTACTAAGTTGCTTAAGACGAAGAGTAAAACGTTTATGGGTGGTGAACATAGGGCATAATGTGGCCTCTAAGATCCCCTTTGGAAGCCGTCCAGAACATTGGGGGGTCAGCAGTGTGTACCCAGTTATCTATAGTATAATTGGACCATGAATGTTTTAGGTGTAGCAGAAAGTCATTAGAATGAAATAAATAAGATGGGAAGCGCCAACATTCAGTGAAGGATTGAGGAAGAGAAAGCCGTATAGACACCAGTATGGGGCATGGTCAGAGATGATGATGTCATGGAGAGAAGTGTGAGTCACTTAAGAGAGGAGATGGTCTGATAGAAATAAATAATCAATACGGGAATGTGTCGAATGGGAATAAAAAGAGTAATCTCTCTGCAGAGGGTGAAAGATACAGTACGCCAGGGGTCTAATAAGGTGAGTGGAGAAAGAAGGTTGGAGAGGGCTGGAGACTTGGAAGTACTTACCCCAGACCTGTCCGTGGATGAGTTAACAACAGCGTTAAGGTCTGATTGCTATAGCCCCATGAGAGTAATTTCAGCAAAAGCATAGCAAAGACGGAGTCATCCGGAGTAGTTGGAGCATACACATTAAACATGGTATAGGTAACGTCATCAACAATCACATCCAGTAAGATAAACCCGCCATTGGCATCTAGGAATTTCCTAACTATAGTGTATTGTGCCACTCCTCTGGTCTTATTGGTATAAGAAGGAGAAACATAGTTACCAAGGAGACTTGAGCATTGGCTGAGAGCCGTCTAACCAGTGGGTTTCCTGGGGACAGACGATGTAGGTGTGAGAGAACCTTTAGTCATTTAACCGGGTGATTTCAGCCTTCTACATTCCATGATATAATATTGTATGAAAGAAGAGGAATATCGGTACTTGTTTCCTAGCACGGCCACAACAATTTCTATCGTGGTGGTCTTGTCGGAAAAAATCGTGTCGGTCGCGTCGGGTGCATACCAAAACGCACACGACGCGACCGACGCGATGTACCCGATTTCTCCATAGGCTTCAATGTTAAAATAATTTAACATTGAAGCCTATGGAGAAATCGGGTCCATCGTGTCCATAGGGTTCAATGTTAAATTATTTTAACATTGAAACTGAGTCAATTTAACATAGGAAAAAATGGGAAAAGGGCCAATATGGGCCATTTCTCATTGGGTATGGCCCCGGCATGTGTGTAAAAAATAATGGCCCCCCATTGTGGCCGCCACCCCCACGATTGACGCGAACCCGAAGCGTGGCGAGCGCAGCGAGCCCGCGAGGGGCGGCGGTGCGCGTCCTCCGACCTTTTCATTCCCCTACTATCCACGTCGGCGTGGAGTTGAGAATAGATTACTGTGGCGAGCGCAGCGAGCCCCGCGAGGGGACGCGGATACCTGTCAAGGCCACGAGCGACACCCCTCGCCGGCTTGACAGGTATCCGCGTCCGCTCGCCACGCTTCAGGCTCGGTGGCTCGCTGCGCTTGCCACACTAATCTATTCTCAACTCCACGCCGACGTGGATAGTAGGGGAATGAAAAGGTCGGAGGACGCGCACCGCCGCCCCTCGCGGGCTCGCTGCGCTCGCCACGCTTCGGGTTCGCATCAATCGTGGGGGTGGCGGCCACAATGGGGGGCCATTATTTTTTACACACATGACGGGGCCATATTGGGCCTTTTCCCATTTTTTCCTATGTTAAATGGACTCACTTTCAATGTTAAAATAATTTAACATTGAAGCCTATGGACAAATCGGGTCCATCGCATAGGCTTCAATGTTAAATATTTTAACATTGAAGCCTATGGAGAAATCGGGGGCATCGCGTCGGGCGCGCATAGGCTTCAATGTTAAAATATTTTAACATTGAAGCCTATGGGGAAATCGTGGGCATCGCGTCGGTCGCGTCGTGTGCCTTCTTAAGGCACACTACCGACGCGATGTACCCGAGTTGTGCTTTTTTCAAAGGAAATCGCGGGCATCGTGTGCCTTAAAGTTAAGGCACACGATGCCCGCGATTGTGGCAGTGCTAGGAAACAAGTACCGGAATATCTCTCCTATGGGGTGTGGACGAAGGAGCCTGGTCATATCAACCAACCCCTGCAGGTGGGATCAGTAAATAATAGTAAATATGAAGTAAAGGGAGCCCCCTCCGTCCCAGTAAGCAAAAAGGGGGGGTACCCCATAGAAGGGACGGACTGTGGTCGGAATGGGCAAAAACTACTATAAACACTAACAAGAAGAGCATCAGCACTAAAATGCAAATAGGCCCAATGGTCGCTTAACCAGCAACAGCTTGTGACAAATATTCACACATCATAGCCAGTATTAAATAGAGATAAACAGAGTATTAGCATGCAATGTTAATAATAAACATAGTGGGCTCTGGCAGAAAAGTCAAGCTAGAGAAAAATGTAACCCAGCATAACAGAGCAGAGGAGAAAAAAATCATCTGTCCTGGATAGAAAGTCAGACGTTGCCTCCTCCAAGTTGTCAGAAAAGAGCGATTTCCCATCTATAAAAGCACAGAGACGAGCCGGGTACAGCAGGGAGAATTTGATGTTAGAATGGATAAGGTGCTTACAAACTGGTGAGAATTCCCTGCATTTGGCGGCCACCAAGTTGGAGAATCCTGATAAAATAAGTCATCGTTCACCTTTGTATAAGAAGGTTGTCAGTCTTTCGATAATGCTCCAACACTTTGATTTTGTCCGCATAGTTGAGGATCCGCATAATTACCGGACGTGGTCGCCCACCACGGTTTGGTCTGTCAGGGCCAACGTGGTGTGCCCTTTCTATGTTTAGTGGGACTCCTTTAAGATAAAGGGGTAGTTGTTCCGGAAGCCAGGTAGATAGGAGGTGGAGTAGCTTGCAGTGGTGTAGCTTGGTTCCACGGTGCCCGGAGCAAGGGCATGTTTCGCACCCCCCCCCCCCTCCTCTGCTAGTAAAACGCACAGATGGGGGTTAAGGATTAGTCCTGCCTGTTGAGACCTTCCTATTCTGTGCCACCGGATGCTGGGGCCATCACTAGTCGCTGCCTGATGTGGGGGGGTCAGTTGCTGTGGCCAGGTAGGTGCTGGCTCCCTGCCGCTCTGGCTGTTGCCCAGGCGACACTGTGTACTGTGGCCAGTTGCTGGGTGCGAGGCCTGGGCTCTCCTTCACTCCTGTGGCCACCAGGACTTGTGGCCACCAGGACTTGCGGATCAAGGATGCCACATTGGCCATGGAGAGGAGAAGTGCCTGGTCCCTGGAGAGGAAGAGGAAGCCCGAGGTCAGGGGTCAGTGCGACGAGGAGGAGGAGAGTGAAGCTGCTTGGCGAGGGGCAGGAGGAGGAAGAGCAGCAGCGTGGCCAGCAGCGTATGGGAGCAGAGAGAGGACGGAGCGGAGATTGACAGCTCCAGTCCCCGGCACCCAACAGCAGCGCCCGATACCCGGCAGCCAGGTGCCGTGGACTGGTGCGGTGATGCGACTGCCGGGTATCGGGCGCTGCTGTCGGGTGCCGGGGACTGGAACTGTCAATCTCCGCTCCGTCCTCTCTCTGCTCCCATGCGCTGCTGGGAACGCTGCTGGCTGCTCTTCCTCCTCCTGCCCCATCGCCACACAGCTTCACTCTCCTTCGCGCTGACCCCCGACCCCGGGCTTCCTCTCCTAATGTGGGCTCCTTGTTCCGCCCCCCTACACAGGCACAACGGGGATCCACAGCACAGAGGGGAGCGGGCGAGCAGGGCGGGGGAGCCGGCGGCAGAGCTCCGGCGCCAGGTGACATGTCGGCGCCCGGAGCTGGTGCTCCGCCCTAGCTACGCCTCTGGTAGCTTGTGGCCTTTCACCGATTCCGGGTTACCCACCACCTGCAGATTATTATGTTGGCTCCTGTTTTCAAGGTCATCAATCTTCTCCTGAGGGCCAGCATATATTTACATTGGACATGTATAGTGCATTGGGCTGTATGAAGGTTGTCCTCCAACGATGTAACCCTCTGTTCCACTGCATACAAACGCTGGGAATGTTGGGTCAGATGGGAAAGGGTAGAATCAATAGACTCCTTGAGCTCCGCCAGTTTCTCATCCGGTAAGGGTCCAATGACCGCAGCAATATCAGGTGGTTTCATTTTGGATTGGGCAGGTACAGGGGTGGATTTACGTTTATTTCTGGAGGAAGATCTGATGGAGGAGCGATCAGAATCAGTAGAGTTTCCATAGGTGGTGTCGTCAGGGAGGCCGACAGCCTGGGCCGTATAGGACATTTGAAGAACTTTCTTATAAACTAAAGTCCCACTACGCTGCAGGAGGTGGGCAGAGGGGCGTAGGAGGAGAGATTTGGAGGCTATGTGTGTAACAGTAGATTGTCAAATATAGCAGGAGGATAATCACATCGTAAGGTAGATTGAAGCAACAAAAACTTTAGGCCCCTCAGGGCATGGGGGGGGGGGGGGGAGAGGCCAGATTACTTTACAGGGTAATAGAAAGCCATAGTCTTTCTGAATAGTGTGGGGTGTTTTTTGCTGAAAGCAAAGGTTTATTAGGCGCTTGTTGGGGGGGGGGGGGGGGGGGGGGTTGGGAATAGGGTTGGAGGGGTGAGGATAATAATAAAGAGAAAGAAGAGAGTGGAAATGGAATTAAATAAATAAAATCTGAAATTGTCACGGACCCTCCGGGCGCCTGCTCCGATACGTCAATCTGAGCAGCTCCGGCCGTGACTGGGGTTCACTTTGGACTCTCGGGTCCTTTACTTGAGGTACACTGCCACCAGCCAAAACCTGATTTTAGCGCTTGAAACTGCGCAAGGGGCGGCTTGACTCGCACCTGACCGCACAATACAATATACAAATGGTAGCACGCTGGAGCGTTCTCTTCTGAGGCTAATGAGTCTTAAGAACACAGAACCAGGACTGAGAATATGTATTATTTATTCCTAGAAATACTACAGAGCTTTAAGTGGTAAAAAATGGTTACAAGATAGTATAATGATTTTAAAAGTACACACAAGATTAAATGCAATTTCAGAAATAAAAAGGGATAAAAAGAAATGACAGAACTGTATCTTACACGTAAGTACACATCCTGACGTGGGGGGGCTCCACAAGAAATCTCTGGTCGCTTACAGCCTGTTTGCTACACCCCCAGGTAGTGACACCGGTCTATAGGGAGAAGGGTCTTAGTTATACCTTGCAGACTCCCTCATCCCTCCCACCTTTGGGATTTGACTCTTTCCATGCTGATCACTTTTTCCTGGATAAATGAAGAATTGGTCCACTGCTGTGAAGTAGATTTTAGACATTCCTCAAGTGATAAGAGGTAATTTAGTGGAGGGGCAGAGAACCTTTGGCCTGTTGGCCGGACACTATTGCTCTTCTCCCCAATCTGGTTTATGAGGGGTTTCCGATCTTATCTGACATCCTAACTTCAGAGGATTTCTACAGATGTCAAACAGAGGGAATACAGGCCTCAAACTCAAACCAGGGTCACCTACAGTTTACCCACATAATAAAAGACATGTCCTGATTCCAATACTCACAGGAGACATAACTTTACAACAATATCAGACATACATTGATCGAACAGATAATCATAACAAGAGGCATACGTTAATTTGATCGATCACCTGATCTGATCGTTACAGAAATGAATAAAATTAAAATTAAAAGATGAAAAAAAAGAAAAAAAAAAAAGAAAAAATAAATTAAAAAATTAAAAAAATGACAAGAATATAAATAAATAAATAAAATGAATTAGAGATGAATGAATAATAAGAATAAAAATAAGGATATAAATAAAAATAAATATAAACATAAAAAATAAATAAAATAAATAATGAAAATAAAATAAAATTATGCATAAAATGTTTACACTCTTTTTTGCAGTATTACAAAACTACAACAAGCGCCTAATAAACCTTTGCTTTCAGCAAAAAACACCCCGCACTATATGTAACTCATTGGGCTGCTCCAACACAAAGCTCAATATCGTTTTGGAAACCCCCAAAATCTCCATTTCAGAATAGTGTATTCAAAACAGATACACAAAACAGATACACAGCATTTCTCCCTGGGCAAGGGAGACAGATGGATCAGATGGGCTGTGCACATTAAGGGGGTATTGCAGAGGGTCCCTCTAGGCCACAACCTGAGGAAGGGCCGGGAAGCCATTACCGGCTCTGCGACCAGCAAACCCCCGGGTCCCCGTGATGATGTCCAGCCGGCAGTGGGGCGGACAGGTATGGCCAGGGAAGGTTTAGGCTGAGAAAATGGGAGCTGCAGGGGTATGCTGCCGTCCGGAATGGCTGCCAAGCCACGCCCCCCCTCAAATACGTTATTACTGCAATATGTAGCACTTATCCTCATGTATTACACTCCAATTTCCCTATATAGTGTAATCCTGCGAGCAGGGCCCTCCTACCTCTATGTCTGTTATTCCCCAGTCACATCTTATTACTGCAATATGTAGCACTTATCCTCATGTATCACACTCCTATTTCCCTGTATAGTGTAAGCCTGCGAGCAGGGCCCTCCTACCTCTATGTCTGTTATTCCCCAGTCACATCTTATTACTGCAATATGTAGCACTTATCCTCATGTATCACACTCCTATTTCCCTATAGTGTAATCCTGCGAGCAGGGCCCTCCTACCTCTATGTCTGTTATTCCCCAGTCACATCTTATTACAGCAATATGTAGCACTTATCCTCATGTATCACACTCCTATTTCCCTATAGTGTAATCCTGCGAGCAGGGCCCTCCTACCTCTATGTCTGTTATTCCCCAGTCACATCTTATTACTGCAATATGTAGCACTTATCCTCATGTATCACACTCCTATTTCCCTATATAGTGTAAGCCTGCGAGCAGGTCCCTCCTACCTCTATGTCTGTTATTCCCCAGTCACATCGTATTACTGTAATATGTAGCACTTATCCTCATGTATCACACTCCTATTTCCCTATATAGTGTAAGCCTGAGAGCAGGGCCCTCCTACTTCTATGTCTGTTATTCCCCAGTCACATCTTATTACTGCAATATGTAGCACTTATCCTCATGTATCACACTCCTATTTCCCTATATAGTGTAAGCCTGCGAGCAGGACCCTCCTACCTCTATGTCTGTTATTCCCCAGTCACATCTTATTACTGCAATATGTAGCACTTATCCTCATGTATCACACTCCTATTTCCCTATATAGTGTAATCCTGCGAGCAGGACCCTCCTACCTCTATGTCTGTTATTCCCCAGTCACATTTTATTACTGCAATATGTAGCACTTATCCTCACATATCACACTCCTATTTCCCTATAGTGTAATCCTGCGAGCAGGGCCCTCCTACCTCTATGTCTGTTATTCCCCAGTCACATCTTATTACTGCAATATGTAGCACTTATCCTCATGTATCACACTCCTATTTCCCTATATAGTGTAAGCCTGCGAGCAGGTCCCTCCTACCTCTATGTCTGTTATTCCCCAGTCACATCTTATTACTGCAATATGTAGCACTTATCCTCATGTATCAAACTCCTATTTCCCTATACAGTGTAATCCTGCAAGCAGGGCCCTCCTACCTCTATGTCTGTTATTCCCCAGTCACATCTTATTACTGCAATATGTAGCACTTATCCTCATGTATCACACTCCTATTTCCCTATATAGTGTAAGCCTGCGAGCAGGACCCTCCTACCTCTAGGTCTGTTATTCCCCAGTCACATCTTATTACTGCAATATGTAGCACTTATCCCCATGTATCACACTCCTATTTCCCTATATAGTGTAAGCCTGCGAGCAGGGCCCTCCTTCCTCTATGTCTGTTATTCCCCAGTCACATCTTATTACTGCAATATGTAGCACTTATCCTCATGTATCACACTCCTATTTCCCTATAGTGTAAGCCTGCGAGCAGGTCCCTCCTCCCTCTATGTCTGTTATTCCCCAGTCACATCGTATTACTGTAATATGTAGCACTTATCCTCATGTATCACACTCCTATTTCCCTATATAGTGTAAGCCTGCGAGCAGGACCCTCCTCCCTCTATGTCTGTTATTCCCCAGTCACATCTTATTACTGCAATATGTAGCACTTATCCTCATGTATCACACTCCTATTTCCCTATACAGTGTAATCCTGCGAGCAGGGCCCTCCTACCTCTATGTCTGTTATTCCCCAGTCACATCTTATTACTGCAATATGTAGCACTTATCCTCATGTATCACACTCCTATTTCCCTATATAGTGTAAGCCTGCGAGCAGGTCCCTCCTACCTCTATGTCTGTTATTCCCCAGTCACATCTTATTACTGCAATATGTAGCACTTATCCTCATGTATCACACCCCTATTTCCCTATATAGTGTAATCCTGCGAGCAGGACCCTCCTACCTCTATGTCTGTTATTCCCGTCACATCTTATTACTGCAATATGTAGCACTTATCCTCATGTATCACACTCCTATTCCCCTATATAGTGTAAGCCTGAGAGCAGGGCCCTCTTACCTCTATGTCTGTTATACCCCAGTCACATCTTATTACTGCAATATGTGGCACTTATCCTCATGTATCACACTCCTATTTCCCTATACAGTGTAAGCCTGCGAGCAGGGCCCTCCTACCTCTATGTCTGTTATTCCCCAGTCACATCTTATTACTGCAATATGTAGCACTTATCCTCATGTATCACACTCCTATTCCCCTATATAGTGTAAGCCTGCGAGCAGGGCCCTCCTACCTCTATGTCTGTTATTCCCCAGTCACATCTTATTACTGCAATATGTAGCACTTATCCTCATGTATCACACTCCTATTCCCCTATATAGTGTAAGCCTGCGAGCAGGACCCTCCTACCTCTATGTCTGTTATTCCCCAGTCACATCTTATTACTGCAATATGTAGCACTTATCCTCATGTATCACACTCCTATTTCCCTATACAGTGTAAGCCTGCGAGCAGGACCCTCCTACCTCTATGTCTGTTATTCCCCAGTCACATCTTATTACTGCAATATGTAGCACTTATCCTCATGTATCACACTCCTATTTCCCTATATAGCGTAATCCTGCGAGCAGGACCCTCCTACCTCTATGTCTGTTATTCCCCAGTCACATCTTATTACTGCAATATGTAGCACTTATCCTCATGTATCACACTCCTATTTCCCTATATAGTGTAAGCCTGCGAGCAGGACCCTCCTACCTCTATGTCTGTTATTCCCCAGTCACATCTTATTACTGCAATATGTAGCACTTATCCTCATGTATCACACTACTATTTCCCTATATAGTGTAATCCTGCGAGCAGGACCCTCCTCCCTCTATGTCTGTTATTCCCCAGTCACATCTTATTACTGCAATATGTAGCACTTATCCTCATGTATCACACTCCTATTTCCCTATATAGTGTAAGCCGGCGAGCAGGACCCTCCTACCTCTGTCTGTTATTCCCCAGTCACATCTTATTACTGCAATATGTAGCACTTATCCTCATGTATCACATTCCTATTTCCCTATATAGTGTAATTCTGCGAGCAGGGCCCTCCTACCTCTATGTCTGTTATTCCCCAGTCACACCTTATTACTGCAATATGTAGCATTTATCCTCATGTATCACACTCCTATTTCCCTATATAGTGTAATTCTGCGAGCAGGGCCCTCCTACCTCTATGTCTGTTATTCCCCAGTCACATCTTATTACTGCAATATGTAGCACTTATCCTCATGTATCACATTCCTATTTCCCTATATAGTGTAAGCCTGCGAGCAGGACCCTCCTACCTCTATGTCTGTTATTCCCCAGTCACATCTTATTACTGCAATATGTAGCACTTATCCTCATGTATCACACTCCTATTCCCCTATATAGTGTAAGCCTGCGAGCAGGACCCTCCTACCTCTATGTCTGTTATTCCCCAGTCACATCTTATTACTGCAATATGTAGCACTTATCCTCATGTATCACACTCCTATTTCCCTATATAGTGTAATCCTGCGAGCAGGACCCTCCTACCTCTATGTCTGTTATTCCCCAGTCACATCTTATTACTGCAATATGTAGCACTTATCCTCATGTATCACACTCCTATTTCCCTATACAGTGTAAGCCTGCGAGCAGGGTCCTCCTACCTCTGTCTGTTATTCCCCAGTCACACCTTATTACTGCAATATGTAGCACTTATCCTCATGTATCACACTCCTATTTCCCTATATAGTGTAAGCCTGCGAGCAGGACCCTCCTACCTCTATGTCTGTTATTCCCCAGTCACATCTTATTACTGCAATATGTAGCACTTATCCTCATGTATCGCACTCCTATTTCCCTATAGTGTAATCCTGCGAGCAGGACCCTCCTACCTCTATGTCTGTTATTCCCCAGTCACATATTATTACTGCAATATGTAGCACTTATCCTCATGTATCACACTCCTATTTCCCTATATAGTGTAAGCCTGCGAGCAGGACCCTCCTACCTCTATGTCTGTTATTCCCCAGTCACATCTTATTACTGCAATATGTAGCACTTATCCTCATGTATCACACTCCTATTTCCCTATATAGTGTAAGCCTGCGAGCAGGGCCCTCCTACCTCTATGTCTGTTATTCCCCAGTCACATCTTATTACTGCAATATGTAGCACTTATCCTCATGTATCACACTCCTATTTCCCTGTAGTGTAAGCCTGCAAGCAGGGCCCTCCTACCTCTATGTCTGTTATTCCCCAGTCACATCTTATTACTGCAATATGTAGCACTTATCCTCATGTATCACACTCCTATTTCCCTATATAGTGTAATCCTGCGAGCAGGACCCTCCTACCTCTATGTCTGTTATTCCCGTCACATCTTATTACTGCAATATGTAGCCCTTATCCCCATGTATCACACTCCTATTTCCCTATAGTGTAAGCCTGCGAGCAGGGCCCTCCTACCTCTATGTCTGTTATTCCCCAGTCACATCTTATTACTGCAATATGTAGCAATTATCCTCATGTATCACAGTACTATTTCCCTATATAGTGTAAGCCTGCAAGCAGGACCCTCCTACCTCTATGTCTGTTATTCCCCAGTCACATCTTATTACTGCAATATGTAGCACTTATCCTGATGTATCACACTCCTATTTCCCTATAGTGTAAGCCTGCGAGCAGGGCCCTCCTACCTCTATGTCTGTTATTCCCCAGTCACATCTTATTACTGCAATATGTAGCACTTATCCCCATGTATCACATTCCTATTTCCCTATACAGTGTAATCCTGCGAGCAGGGCCCTCCTACCTCTATGTCTGTTATTCCTCAGTCACATCTTATTACTGCAATATGTAGCACTTATCCTCATGTATCACACTCCTATTTCCCTATATAGTGTACTCCTGCGAGCAGGGCCCTTCTACCTCTATTGTCTGTTATTCCCCAGTCACATCGTATTACTGCGATATGTAGCACTTATCCTCATGTATCACACTCCTATTTCCCTATATAGTGTAAGCCTGCGAGCAGGACCCTCCTACCTCTATGTCTGTTATTCCCCAGTCACATCTTATTACTGCAATATGTAGCACTTATCCTCATGTATCACACTCCTATTTCCCTATAGTGTAAGCCTGCGAGCAGGGCCCTCCTACCTCTATGTCTGTTATTCCCCAGTCACATCTTATTACTGCAATATGTAGCACTTATCCTCATGTATCACACTCCTATTTCCCTATATAGTGTAAGCCTGCGAGCAGGTCCCTCCTACCTCTATGTCTGTTATTCCCCAGTCACATCTTATTACTGCAATATGTAGCACTTATCCTCATGTATCACACTCCTATTTCCCTATATAGTGTAAGCCTGCGAGCAGGGCCCTCCTACCTCTATGTCTGTTATTCCCCAGTCACATCTTATTACTGCAATATGTAGCATTATCCTCATGTATCACACTCCTATTTCCCTATAGTGTAAGCCTGCGAGCAGGGCCCTCCTACCTCTATGTCTGTTATTCCCCAGTCACATCTTATTACTGCAGTATGTAGCACTTATCCTCATGTATCACACTCCTATTTCCCTATATAGTATAAGCCTGCGAGCAGGGCCCTCCTACCTCTATGTCTGTTATTCCCCAGTCACATCTTATTACTGCAATATGTAGCAATTATCCCTCAGGAGAGGGCAGAGAGGCGGCAGAATGGCCAGGAGAAGGCAGAAAGGCAGAATGACGACCAGGAAAGTGAAGAGAGGAGGGAGGAGTGTCAGGAGGGGGCAAAGAGGCGGAAGGACAGTGAGGAGAGGGTACAGAGGGTGGAGGACAGCCAGGAGAGGGCAGAGAGGCAGGAGGACAGTCAGGAGAGGGCAGAGAGGTGGGAGGACGGCAAGGAGAGGAAAGGGCAGAGAGAAAGGAAACAGAGGGGAGAGGGCAGAGACAGAGGAGTAACTAAAGCACCGAAGCCCCCGTGGCCGCGGGTGGGCGCTGTACATGTGTGGGCGCTGGGGGGCTGTGGTGCTATAGTTAGCCCCCTCCCGTCCGCCAATCCGCCGCCCGCAGCCTTACCTGTCTTGCTGGTCCCGTCCCGGCTCCCTTGCCGGCTTCATTCTTCTGCTAGTGAGACGGACCACATTAAAATGTCCCCCCCATATAGCAGACAGTTCTCTGAAATTGTCTGCTGTATGGGGGTGGACATTTTGTGTTGGTCCGTCTCACTAGCAGAAGAATGAAGCCAGCAAGGGAGCCGGGACGGGACCAGCTAGACAGGTAAGGCTGTGGGCGGGGGGTGCGACGAGGGGGCGCCCAATTCATAGTTACACCACTGGGCAGGGAGGCCGGAGGTCAGCCAGGAGGGGCAGAGAGGAGGGAGGACAGCCGGGAGGGGGCAGAGAGGCAGGAGGACAGCCAGGAGAAGGCAGAGAGGCGGGATGACAGCCAGGAGAGGGCAGAGAGTCAGGAGGACAGCCAGGAGAGGGCAGAGAGTCAGGAGGACAGCCAGGAGAGGGCAGAGAGGCGGGATGACAGCCAGGAGAGGGCAGAGAGGCGGGATGACAGCCAGGAGAGGGCAGAGAGTCAGGAGGACAGCCAGGAGAGGGCAGAGAGTCAGGAGGACAGCCAGGAGAGGGCAGAGAGGCGGGATGACAGCCAGGAGAGGGCAGAGAGGCGGGATGACAGCCAGGAGAGGGCAGAAAGGCGGGATGACAGCCATGAGAGGGCAGAGAGTCAGGAGGACAGCCATGAGAGGGCAGAGAGTCAGGAGGACAGCCATGAGAGGGCAGAGAGGAAAGAGGACAGCCAGGAGAGGGCAGGGGCAGGAGGACAACCAGGAGAGGACAGAGAGGCAGGAGGAGAGCCAGGAGAGGGCAGAGAGGCAGGAGGAGAGCCAGGAGAGGGCAGAGGCAGGAGGACAGCCAGGAGAGGGCGGAGAAGTAGAAGGATAGCCAGGAGAGGACAGAGAGGAAGGAGGACAGCCAGGGGAGGGCAGGGAGGCAGGAGGACAGCCAGGAGAGGACAGGGAGGTAGGAGGACAGCCAGGGGAGGGCAGGGAGGCAGGAGGACAGCCAGGAGAGGGCAGAGAGGAAGGAGGACAGCCAGAGGAGGGCAGGGAGGCAGGAGGACAGCCAGGAGAGGACAGGGAGGTAGGAGGACAGCCAAGAGTGGGCAGAGAGGTAGGAGGAAAGCCAGGAGAGAGCAGAGAGGTAGGAGGACAGCCAGGGGAGGGCAGATAGGTGGGAGGACAGCCAGGAGAGGGTAGAGAGGAGGGAGGACAGCCAGGAAAAGGCAGAGAGGCAGGAGGACAGCGGCGAGAGGGCAGAGAGGAGGGAGGACAGCCAGGAGAGGGCCGAGAGGTAGGAGGACAGCAGGGAGAAGGCAGAGAGGATGGAGGACAGCCAGGAGGGGGCAGAGAGGCAGGAGGACAGCCAGGAAAGGGCAGAGAGAAAGGAGGACAGCGGGGAGAGGGAAGAGAGGCAGGAGGTCAGCCAGGAGGGGCAGAGAGGAGGGAGGACAGCCGGGAGGGGGCAGAGAGGCAGGAGGACAGCCGGGAGAAGGCAGAGAGGTAGGAGGATGGACAGGAGAGGGCAGAGAGGCAGGAGGACAGCCAGGGGAGGGCAAATGTAGGACGACAGCCAGGAGAGGGCAGATAGGAACGAGGACAGCCAGGAGAGGGCAGAGAGGTGGGATGACAGCCAGGAGAGGGCAGAGAGGCAGGAAAACAGCCAGGAGAGGGCAGAGAGGCAAGAGGACAGCCAGGAGAGGGCAGAGAGGTAGGATGACAGCCAGGAGAGGACAGAGAGGTAGGAGGACAGCCAGGAGAGGGCAGTGGCAGGAGGACAGCCAGGAGAGGACAGAGAGGTAGGAGGACAGCCAGGAGAGGGCAGAGAGGAAGGAGGACAGCCAGGAGAGGGCAGAGAGGAAGGAGGACAGCCAGGAGAGGGCAGAGAGGTAGGAGGACAGCCAGGAGAGGGCAGAGAGGTAGGAGGACAGCCAGGAGAGGGCAGAGAGGAAGGAGGACAGCCAGGAGATGGCAGAGAGGCAGGAGGACAGCCAGGAGAGGGCAGAGAGGCAGGAGGAAAGCCAGGAGAGAGCAGACAGGTAGGAGGACAGCCAGGAGAGGGCAGAGAGGCAGGAGGACAGAGAGTAGATAGGGCAGAGAGGTAGGAGGACAGACAGGAGAGGGCAGAGAGGCAGGAGGAAAGCCAGGAGAGGGCAGAGAGGCAGGAGGATAGCCAGGAGAGGGCAGAGAGGCAGGATGAAAGCCAGGAGAGGGCAGATAGGTAGGAGGTTAGCCAGGAGAGGGCAGAGAGGTAGGAGGTTAGCCAGGAGAGGGCAGAGAGGTAGGAGGACAGACAGGAGAGGGCAGAGAGGCAGGAGGAAAGCCAGGAGAGGGCAGAGAGGCAGGAGGATAGCCAGGAGAGGGCAGAGAGACAGGATGAAAGCCCGGAGAGGGCAGATAGGTAGGAGGTTAGCCAGGAGAGGGCAGAGAGGCAGGAGGTTAGCCAGGAGAGGGCAGAGAGGTAGGAGGACAGCCAGGAGAGGGCAGAGGTAGGTGGTTAGCCAGGAGAGGGCAGAGAGGCAGGAGGACAGACAGGAGAGGGCAGAGAGGCAGGAGGACAGCCAGGAGAGGGTAGAGAGGCAGGAGGACAGCCAGGAGAGGGCAGAGAGGCAGGAGGACAGCCAGAAGAGGGCAGAGAGGCAGGAGGACAGCCAGGAAAGGGCAGAGAGGCAGGAGGACAGCCAGGGGAGGGCAGAGAGGTAGGAGGACAGCCAGGAGAGGGCAGAGAGGTAGGAGGACAGCCAGGAGAGGGTGGAGAGGAAGGAGGTTAGCCAGGAGAGGGCAGAGAGGTAGGAGGACAGAGAGTAGATAGGGCAGAGAGGCAGGAGGACAGCCAGGAGAGGGCAGAGAGGCAGGAGGACAGCCAGGAGAGGGCAGAGAGGCAGGAGGACAGCCAGGAGAGGGCAGAGAGGCAGGACGAAAGCCAGGAGAGGGCAGATAGGTAGGAGGTTAGCCAGGAGAGGGCAGAGAGGCAGGAGGACAGCCAGGAGAGGGCAGAGCAGTAGGACGAAAGCCAGGAGAGGACAGAGAGGCAGGACGAAAGCCAGGAGAGGGCAGATAGGTAGGAAGACAGCCAGGAGAGGGCAGAGAGGCAGGAGGACAGCCAGGAGAGGGCAGAGAGGCAGGAGGAAAGCCAGGAGAGAGCAGACAGGTATGAGGACAGCCAAGAGAGGGCAGAGAGGCAGGAGGACTGCCAGGAGAGGGCAGAGATGCAGGAGGACAGCCAGGAGAGGGCAGAGAGGCAGGAGGACAGCCAGGACAGGGCAGAGAGGCAGGAGAACAGCCATGAGAGGGCAGAGAGGCAAGAGGACAGCCAGGAGAGGGCAGAGAGGTAGGATGACAGCCAGGAGAGAACAGAGAGGCAGGAGGACAGCCAGGAGAGGACAGAGAGGCAGGAGAACAGCCAGGAGAGGGCAGAGAGGCAGGAGAACAGCCAGGAGAGGGCAGAGAGGCAAGAGGACAGCCAGGAGAGGGCAGAGAGGTAGGATGACAGCCAGGAGAGGACAGAGAGGCAGGAGGACAGCCAGGAGAGGACAGAGAGGTAGGAGGACAGCCAGGAGAGGGCAGAGAGGAAGGAGGACAGCCAGGAGAGGGCAGAGAGGTAGGATGACAGCCAGGAGAGGACAGAGAGGTAGGAGGATAGCCAGGAGAGGGCAGAGAGGAAGGAGGACCGCCAGGAGAGGGCGGAGAGGTAGGAGGTCAGGCAGGAGAGGGCAGAGAGGCAGAAGGACAGCCAGGAGAGGGCGGAGAGGTAGGAGGTCAGCCAGGAGAGGGCGGAGAGGTAGGAGGTTAGCCAGGAGAGAGCGGAGAAGCAGGAGGACAGCCAGGAGATGGCAGAGAGGTAGAAGGTTAGCCAGGAGAGGGCAGAGAGGCAGGAGGTCAGCCAGGAGAGGGCAGAGATGCGGGAGGACAGCCAGGAGAGGGCAGATAGGTAGGAGGTTAGCCAGGAGAGGGCAGAGAGGCAGGAGGTCAGCCAGGAGAGGGCAGAGATGTGGGAGGACAGCCAGGAGAGGGCAGGAAGTCATGGGCAAGGCAGGAGAGGGCAGAGAGGCAGGAGGACAGCAAGGAGAGTGCAGAGAGGAGGGAGGAGAGCCAGGAGAGGGCAGAGCGGTAGAACGAAAGCCAGGAGAGGGCAGAGAGGCAGGAGGACAGCCAGGAGAGGGCAGAGAGGCAGGAGGACAGCCAGAAGAGGGTGGAAATGAAGGAGGTTAGCCGGGAGAGGGCGGCGAGGTAGGAGGGCAGCCAGGAGATGGCAGAGAGGCAGGAGGACAGCCAGGAGAGGGCAGAGAGGCAGGAGGACAGCCAGGAGAGGGTGGAGAGGAAGGAGGTTAGCCAGGAGAGGGCAGAGAGGTAGGAGGACAGAGAGTAGATAGGGCAGAGAGGTAGGAGGACAGACAGGAGAGGGCAGAGAGGCAGGAGGAAACCAGGAGAGGGCAGAGAGGAAAGAGGACAGCCAGGAGAGGGCAGAGAATCAGGAGGACAGCCATGAGAGGGCAGAGAGGAAAGAGGACAGCCAGGAGAGGGCAGAGGCAGGAGGACAGCCAGGAGAGGACAGAGAGGTAGGAGGACAGCCAGGAGAGGGCAGAGAGGCAGGAGGACAGCCAGGAGAGGGCGGAGAAGTAGAAGGATAGCCAGGAGAGGACAGAGAGGAAGGAGGACAGCTAGGGGAGGGCAGGGAGGCAGGAGGACAGCCAGGAGAGGACAGGGAGGAAGGAGGACAGCCAAGAGTGGGCAGAGAGGTAGGAGGAAATCCAGGAGAGAGCAGAGAGGTAGGAGGACAGCCAGGGGAGAGCAGATAGGTGGGAGGACAGCCAGGAGAGGGCAGAGAGGTAAGAGAGTAGCGAGGAGAGGGTAGAGAGGAGGGAGGACAGCCAGGAAAAGGCAGAGAGGCAGGAGGACAGCGGCGAGAGGGCAGAGAGGAGGGAGGACAGCCAGGAGGGGGCATAGAGGCAGGAGGACAGCGGGGAGAGGGCAGAGAGGAGGGAGGACAGCCAGGAGAGGGCCGAGAGGTAGGAGGACAGCAGGGAGAAGGCAGAGAGGAGGGAGGACAGCAGGGAGAAGGCAGAGAGGAGGGAGGACAGCCAGGAGGGGGCAGAGAGGCAGGAGGACAGCCAGGAAAGGGCAGAGAGAAAGGAGGACAGCGGGGAGAGGGAAGAGAGGCAGGAGGTCAGCCAGGAGGGGCAGAGAGGAGGGAGGACAGCCGGGAGGGGGCAGAGAGGCAGGAGGACAGCCGGGAGAAGGCAGAGAGGTAGGAGGATGGACAGGAGAGGGCAGAGAGGCAGTAGGACAGCCAGGGGAGGGCAAAGGTAGGAGGACAGCCAGGAGAGGGCAGATAGGAAGAAGGGCAGCCAGGAGAGGGCAGAGAGGCGGGATGACAGCCAGGAGAGGGCAGAGAGGCAGGAGAACAGCCAGGAGAGGGCAGAGAGGCAAGAGGACAGCCAGGAGAGGGCAGAGAGGTAGGATGACAGCCAGAAGAGGACAGAGAGGTAGGAGGACAGCCAGGAGAGGGCAGTGGCAGGAGGACAGCCAGGAGAGGACAGAGAGGTAGGAGGACAGCCAGGAGAGGGCAGAGAGGTAGGAGGACAGCCAGGAGAGGGCAGAGAGGCAGGAGGACAGCCAGGAGAGGGCAGAGAGGTAGCAGGACAGCCAGGAGAGGGCAGAGAGGAAGGAGGACAGCCAGGAGATGGCAGAGAGGCAGGAGGACAGCCAGGAGAGGGCAGAGAGGCAGGAGGACAGCCAGGAGAGAGCAGACAGGTAGGAGGACAGCCAGGAGAGGGCAGAGAGGCAGGAGGACAGAGAGTAGATAGGGCAGTGAGGTAGGAGGACAGACAACAGAGGGCAGAGAGGCAGGAGGAAAGCCAGGAGAGGGCAGAGAGGCAGGAGGATAGCCAGGAGAGGGCAGAGAGGCAGGATGAAAGCCAGGAGAGGGCAGAGAGGCAGGATGAAAGCCAGGAGAGGGCAGAGAGGCAGGAGGTTAGCCAGGAGAGGGCAGAGAGGTAGGAGGACAGCCAGGAGAGGGCAGAGGTAGGTGGTTAGTAAGGAGAGGGCAGAGAGGCAGGAGGACAGCCAGGAGAGGGCAGAGAGGCAGGAGGACAGCCAGGAGAGGGTAGAGAGGCAGGATGACAGCCAGGAGAGGACAGAGAGGCAGGAGGACAGCCAGGAGAGGACAGAGAGGTAGGAGGACAGCCAGGAGAGGGCAGAGAGGAAGGAGGACAGCCAGGAGAGGACAGAGAGGCAGGAGGACAGCCAGGAGAGGGCAGAGAGGTAGGATGACAGCCAGGAGAGGACAGAGAGGTAGGAGGATAGCCAGGAGAGGGCAGAGAGGAAGGAGGACAGCCAGGAGAGGGCGGAGAGGTAGGAGGTCAGCCAGGAGAGGGCGGAGAGGTAGGAGGTTAGCCAGGAGAGGGCGGAGAGGCAGGAGGACAGCCAGGAGATGGCAGAGAGGTAGAAGGTTAGCCAGGAGAGGGCAGAGATGCGGGAGGACAGCCAGGAGAGGGCAGATAGGTAGGAGGTTAGCCAGGAGAGGGCAGAGAGGCAGGAGGTCAGCCAGGAGAGGGCAGAGATGTGGGAGGACAGCCAGGAGAGGGCAGGAAGTCAGGGGCAAGGCAGGAGAGGGCAGAGAGGCAGGAGGACAGCCAGGAGAGGGCAGAGAGGCAGGAGGACAGCCAGAAGAGGGTGGAGATGAAGGAGGTTCGCCAGGAGAGGGCGGCGAGGTAGGAGGGCAGCGAGGAGAGGGTGGAGAGGAAGGAGGTTTGCCAGGAGAGGGCAGAGAGGTAGGAGGACAGAGAGTAGATAGGGCAGAGAGGTAGGAGGACAGACAGGAGAGGGCAGAGAGGCAGGAGGAAACCAGGAGAGGGCAGAGAGGCAGAAGGATAGCCAGGAGATGGCAGAGAGGCAGGAGGACAGCCAGGAGAGGGCAGAGAGGCAGGAGGACAGCGAGGAGAGGGTGGAGAGGAAGGAGGTTTGCCAGGAGAGGGCAGAGAGGTAGGAGGACAGAGAGTAGATAGGGCAGAGAGGTAGGAGGACAGACAGGAGAGGGCAGAGAGGCAGGAGGAAACCAGAAGAGGGCAGAGAGGCAGAAGGATAGCCTGGAGAGGGCAGAGAGGCAGGACGACAGCCAGGAGAGGGCAGAGGCAGGAGGACAGCCAGGAAAGGGCAGAGAGGCAGGAGGACAGCCAGGAGAGGGCAGAGCAGTAGGACGAAAGCCAGGAGAGGGCAGAGAGGCAGGACGAAAGCCAGGAGAGGGCAGATAGGTATGAGGACATCCAGGAGAGGGCAGAGAGGCAGGAGGACAGCCAGGAGAGGGCAGAGAGGCAGGAGGAAAGCCAGGAGAAAGCAGAGAGGTAGGAGGACAGCCAGGAGAGGGCAGAGGTAGGTGGTTAGCCAGGATAGGGCAGAGAGGCAGGAGGACAGCCAGGAGAGGGCAGATAGGCAGGAGGACAGCCAGGAGAGGGTAGAGAGGCAGGAGGACAGCCAGGAGAGGGCAGAGAGAGGCAGGAGGATAGCCAGGGGAGGGCAGAGAGGCAGGAGGACAGCCAGGGGAGGGCGGAGGGGCAGGAGGACAGCCAGGGGAGGGCAGAGAGGTAGGAGAAAAGCCAGGAGAGGGCAGAGAGGCAGGAGGAGAGCAGCCAGGAGAGGGCAGAGAGGCAGGACGACAGCCAGGAGAGGGCAGAGGCAGGAGGACAGCCAGGAGAGGGCAGAGAGGTAGGAGGGCAGCCAGGAGATGGCAGAGAGGCAGGAGGACAGCCAGGAGAGGGCAGAGAGGCAGGAGGACAGCCAGGAGAATGTGGAGAGGAAGGAGGTTAGCCAGGAGAGGGCGGAGAGGTAGGAGGTTAGCCAGGAGAGGGCGGAGAGGCAGGAGGACAGCCAGGAGATGGCAGAGAGGTAGAAGGTTAGCCAGGAGAGGGCAGAGATGCGGGAGGACAGCCAGGAGAGGGCAGATAGGTAGGAGGTTAGCCAGGAGAGGGCAGAGAGGCAGGAGGTCAGCCAGGAGAGGGCAGAGATGTGGGAGGACAGCCAGGAGAGGGCAGGAAGTCAGGGGCAAGGCAGGAGAGGGCAGAGAGGCAGGAGGACAGCCAGGAGAGGGCAGAGAGGCAGGAGGACAGCCAGAAGAGGGTGGAGATGAAGGAGGTTCGCCAGGAGAGGGCGGCGAGGTAGGAGGGCAGCGAGGAGAGGGTGGAGAGGAAGGAGGTTTGCCAGGAGAGGGCAGAGAGGTAGGAGGACAGAGAGTAGATAGGGCAGAGAGGTAGGAGGACAGACAGGAGAGGGCAGAGAGGCAGGAGGAAACCAGGAGAGGGCAGAGAGGCAGAAGGATAGCCAGGAGATGGCAGAGAGGCAGGAGGACAGCCAGGAGAGGGCAGAGAGGCAGGAGGACAGCGAGGAGAGGGTGGAGAGGAAGGAGGTTTGCCAGGAGAGGGCAGAGAGGTAGGAGGACAGAGATTAGATAGGGCAGAGAGGTAGGAGGACAGACAGGAGAGGGCAGAGAGGCAGGAGGAAACCAGAAGAGGGCAGAGAGGCAGAAGGATAGCCAGGAGAGGGCAGAGAGGCAGGACGACAGCCAGGAGAGGGCAGAGGCAGGAGGACAGCCAGGAAAGGGCAGAGAGGCAGGAGGACAGCCAGGAGAGGGCAGAGCAGTAGGACGAAAGCCAGGAGAGGGCAGAGAGGCAGGACGAAAGCCAGGAGAGGGCAGATAGGTATGAGGACATCCAGGAGAGGGCAGAGAGGCAGGAGGACAGCCAGGAGAGGGCAGATAGGCAGGAGGAAAGCCAGGAGAAAGCAGAGAGGTAGGAGGACAGCCAGGAGAGGGCAGAGGTAGGTGGTTAGCCAGGATAGGGCAGAGAGGCAGGAGGACAGCCAGGAGAGGGCAGATAGGCAGGAGGACAGCCAGGAGAGGGTAGAGAGGCAGGAGGACAGCCAGGAGAGGGCAGAGAGAGGCAGGAGGATAGCCAGGGGAGGGCAGAGAGGCAGGAGGACAGCCAGGGGAGGGCGGAGGGGCAGGAGGACAGCCAGGGGAGGGCAGAGAGGTAGGAGAAAAGCCAGGAGAGGGCAGAGAGGCAGGAGGAGAGCAGCCAGGAGAGGGCAGAGAGGCAGGACGACAGCCAGGAGAGGGCAGAGGCAGGAGGACAGCCAGGAGAGGGCAGAGAGGTAGGAGGGCAGCCAGGAGATGGCAGAGAGGCAGGAGGACAGCCAGGAGAGGGCAGAGAGGCAGGAGGACAGCCAGGAGAATGTGGAGAGGAAGGAGGTTAGCCAGGAGAGGGCAGAGAGGTAGGAGGACAGAGAGTAGATAGGGCAGAGAGGCAGGAGGACAGCCAGGAGAGGGCAGAGAGGCAGGAGGACAGCCAGGAGAGGGTGGAGAGGAAGGAGGACAGCCAGGAGAGGACAGAGAGGTAGGAGGACAGCCAGGAGAGGGCAGAGAGGCAGGAGGACAGCCAGGAGAGGGCAGAGAGGCAGGAGGACTGCCAGGAGAGGGCAGAGAGGCAGGAGGAAAGCCAGGAGAGAGCAGAGAGGTAGGAGGACAGCCAGGAGAGGGCAGAGGTAGGAGGTTAGCCAGGAGAGGGCAGAGAGGCAGGAGGACAGCCAGCGGAGGGCAGAGAGGCAGGAGGACAGCCAGGAGAGGGCAGAGAGAAAGGAGGAAAGCCAGGAGAGGGCAGAGAGGCAGGAGGACAGCCAGGAGAGGGCAGAGAGGCAGGACGAAAGCCAGGAGAGGACAGAGAGGTAGGAGGACAGCCAGGAGAGGGCAGAGAGGAAGGAGGACAGCCAGGAGAGGGCAGAGAGGCAGGAGGAAAGCCAGGAGAGGACAGAGAGGCAGGAGGACAGCCAGGAGAGGGCAGAGAGGTAGGATGACAGCCAGGAGAGAGCAGACAGGTAGGAGGACAGCCAGGAGAGGGCAGAGAGGCAGGAGGACAGAGAGTAGATAGGGCAGTGAGGCAGGAGGACAGACAGCGGAGGGCAGAGAGGCAGGAGGAAAGCCAGGAGAGGGCAGAGAGGCAGGAGGATAGCCAGGAGAGGGCAGAGAGGCAGGATGAAAGCCAGGAGAGGGCAGATAGGTAGGAGGTTAGCCAGGAGAGGGCAGAGAGGCAGGAGGTTAGCCAGGAGAGGGCAGAGAGGTAGGAGGACAGCCAGGAGAGGGCAGAGGTAGGTGGTTAGCCAGGAGAGGGCAGATAGGCAAGAGGACAGAGAGTAGATAGGGCAGAGAGGCAGGAGGACAGCCAGGAGAGGGCAGAGAGGCAGGAGGACAGCCAGGAGAGGGTGGAGAGGAAGGAGGACAGCCAGGAGAGGACAGAGAGGTAGGAGGACAGCCAGGAGAGGGCAGAGAGGCAGGAGGACAGCCAGGAGAGGGCAGAGAGGCAGGAGGACTGCCAGGAGAGGGCAGAGAGGCAGGAGGAAAGCCAGGAGAGAGCAGAGAGGTAGGAGGACAGCCAGGAGAGGGCAGAGGTAGGAGGTTAGCCAGGAGAGGGCAGAGAGGCAGGAGGACATCCAGGAGAGGGCAGAGAGGCAGGAGGACAGCCAGGAGAGGGCAGAGAGGCAGGAGGAAAGCCAGGAGAAAGCAGAGAGGTAGGAGGACAGCCAGGAGAGGGCAGAGGTAGGTGGTTAGCCAGGATAGGGCAGAGAGGCAGGAGGACAGCCAGGAGAGGGCAGATAGGCAGGAGGACAGCCAGGAGAGGGCAGATAGGCAGGAGGACAGCCAAGAGAGGGTAGAGAGGCAGGAGGACAGCCAGGAGAGGGCAGAGAGAGGCAGGAGGATAGCCAGGAGAGGGCAGATAGGTATGAGGACAGCCAGGAGAGGGCAGAGAGGTAGGAGGAGAGCCAGGAGAGGGCAGAGAAGCAGGAGGAGAGCAGCCAGGAGAGGGCAGAGAGGTAGGAGGACAGCCAGGAGAGGGCAGGGAGGTAGGAGGACAGCCAGGAGAAGGCAGAGAGGTAGGAGGACAGCCAGGGGAGGGCAGGGAGGCAGGAGGAGAGCAGCCAGGAGAGGGCAGAGAGGTAGGAGGTTAGCCAGGAGAGGGCAGAGAGGCAAGAGGACAGCCAGGAGAGAGCAGAGAGGCAGGAGGACAGCCAGGAGAGGGCAGAGAGGCAGGAGGAAAGCCAGGAGAAAGCAGAGAGGTAGGAGGACAGCTAGGAGAGGGCAGAGGTAGGAGGTTAGCCAGGAGAGAGCAGAGAGGTAGGAGGACAGAGAGTAGATAGGGCAGAGAGGTAGGAGGACAGCCAGGAGAGGGCAGAGCAGTAGGACGAAAGCCAGAAGAGGGCAGAGAGGCAGGACGAAAGCCAGGAGAGGGCAGATAGGTATGAGGACAGCCAGGAGAGGGCAGAGGTAGGAGGTTAGCCAGGAGAGGGCAGAGAGGTAGGAGGACAACCAGCAGAGGGCAGAGAGGCAGGAGGACAGCCAGGAGAGGGTAGAGAGGCAGGAGGACAGCCAGGAGAGGGCAGAGAGGTAGGAGGAGAGCCAGGAGAGGGCAGAGAGGCAGGAGGAGAGCAGCCAGGAGAGGGCAGAGAGGTAGGAGGACAGCCAGGAGAGGGCAGGGAGGTAGGAGGACAGCCAGGAGAAGGCAGAGAGGTAGGAGGACAGCCAGGGGAGGGCAGGGAGGCAGGAGGAGAGCAGCCAGGAGAGGGCAGAGAGGTAGGAGGTTAGCCAGGAGAGGGCAGAGAGGCAGGAGGACAGCCAGGAGAGAGCAGAGAGGCAGGAGGACAGCCAGGAGAGGGCAGAGAGGCAGGAGGAAATCCAGGAGAAAGCAGAGAGGTAGGAGGACAGCCAGGAGAGGGCAGAGGTAGGAGGTTAGCCAGGAGAGAGCAGAGAGGTAGGAGGACAGAGAGTAGATAGGGCAGAGAGGTAGGAGGACAGCCAGGAGAGGGCAGAGCAGTAGGACGAAAGCCAGGAGAGCTCAGAGAGGCAGGACGAAAGCCAGGAGAGGGCAGATAGGTATGAGGACAGCCAGGAGAGGGCAGAGGTAGGAGGTTAGCCAGGAGAGGGCAGAGAGGTAGGAGGACAGCCAGCAGAGGGCAGAGAGGCAGGAGGACAGCCAGGAGAGGGCAGAGAGGCAGGAGGACAGCCAGGAGAGGGCAGAGAGGCAGGAGGACAGCCAGGAGAGGGCAGAGAGGCAGGAGGACAGCCAGGAGAGGGCAGAGGCAGGAGGACAGCCAGGAGAGGGCAGAGAGGCAGGAGGACAGCCAGCGGAGGGCAGAGAGGCAGGAGGACAGCCTAGAGAGGGCAGAGAGGCAGGAGGAAAGCCAGGAGAGGGCAGAGAGGCAGGACGAAAGCCAGGAGAGGGCAGATAGGTAAGAGGTTAGCCAGGAGAGGGCAGAGAGGCAGGAGGACAGCCAGGAGAGGGCAGAGCAGTAGGACGACAGCCAGGAGAGGGCAGAGAGGCAGGAGGACAGCCAGGAGAGGGCAGAGAGGCAGGCGGACAGCCAGAAGAGGGCAGAGAGGCAGGAGGACAGCCAGGAGAGGGCAGAGAGGCAGGAGGAAAGCCAGGAGAGAGCAGACAGGTAGGAGGACAGCCGGGAGAGGGCAGAGGTAGGAGGTTAGCCAGGAGAGGGCAGAGAGGCAGGAGGACAGCCAGGAGAGGGCAGAGAGGTAGGAAGACAGCCAGGAGAGGGCAGAGAGGCAGGAGGACAGCCAGGAGAGGGTAGAGAGGCAGGAGGACAGCCAGGAGAGGGCAGAGAGGCAGGAGGACAGCCAGGAGAGGGCAGAGAGGCAGGAGGACAGCCAGGGGAGGGCAGAGAGGTAGGAGGAGAGCCAGGAGAGGGCAGAGAGGCAGGAGGAGAGGGCAGAGAGGTAGGAGGACAGCCAGGAGAGGGCAGGGAGGTAGGAGGACAGCCAGGAGAAGGCAGAGAGGTAGGAGGACAGCCAGGGGAGGGCAGGGAGGCAGGAGGAGAGCAGCCAGGAGAGGGCAGAGAGGTAGGAGGACAGCCAGGAGAGGGCAGAGATGTAGGAGGACAGCCAGGAGAGGGCAGAGAGGCAGGAGGACAGCCAGGGGAGGGCAGGGAGGTAGGAGGACAGCCAGGAGAAGGCAGAGAGGTAGGAGGACAGTCAGGAGAGGGCAGAGAGGCAGGAGGACAGCCAGGAGAGGACAGAGGTAGGAGGACAGCCAGGAGAGGGCAGGGAGGTAGGAGGACAGCCAGGAGAGGGCAGAGAGGCAGGAGGACAGCCAGGAGAGGACAGTGTCACAATATAAGCAAGAATAGGATTTGCCCGTACCCTATGTAATTGACATGTGACTACAATCTCTGTATAACATCCTTACTGCATGCACCTGTGACCCCAGACTCTGTATAATATCATCACTACATGCACCTGTGACCCCAGACTCTGTACAACATCATTACTGCAGGCACCTGTGACCCCAGACTCTGTACAACATCATTACTGCAGGCACCTGTGACCCCAGACTCTGATTAATATCATTACTGCAGGCACCTGTGACCCCAGACTCTGTACAACATCATTACTGCAGGCACCTGTGACCCGGGCTCTGTCTAACATCCTTACTGCAGGCACCTGTGACCCCAGATTCTGTATAACATCCTTACTGCAGGCACCTGTGACCCCAGACTCTGTATAATATCATCACTACATGCACCTGTGACCCCAGACTCTGTACAACATCATTACTGCAGGCACCTGTGACCCCAGACTCTGTACAACATCCTTACTGCAGGCACCTGTGACCCCAGACTCTGTATAACATCCTTACTGCAGGCACCTGTGACCCCAGACTCTGTATAACAACATTACTGCAGGCACCTGTGACCCCAGACTCTGTATAACATCCTTACTGCACGCACCTGTGACCCCAAACTCTGTATAACATCCTTACTGCATGCACCTGTGACCCCAGACTCTGTATAACATCCTTACTGCACGCACCTGTGACCCCAGATTCTGTATAACATCCTTACTGCATGCACCTGTGACCCCAGATTCTGTATAACATCCTTACTGCAGGCACCTGTGACCCCAGACTCTGTATAACATCCTTACTGCAGGTACCTGTGACCCCAGACTCTGTATAACATCCTTACTGCATGCAACTGTGATCCCAGACTCTGTATAACATCCTTACTGCATGCACCTGTGACCCCAGACTCTGTATAACATCATTACTGCGTGCACCTGTGACCCCAGATTCTGTATAACATCATTACTGCAGGCACCTGTGACCCCAGACTCTGTATAACATCATTACTGCAGGTACCTGTGACCCCAGTCCCGAGACTCTGTATAACATCATTACTGCATGCACCTGTGACCCCAGACTCTGTATAACATCATTACTGCAAGCACCTGTGACCCCAGACTCTGTATAACATCCTTACTGCACGCACCTGTGACCCCAGACTCTGTATAACATCCTTACTGCACGCACCTGTGACCCCAGACTCTGTATAACATCCTTACTGCACGCACCTGTGACCCCAAACTCTGTATAACATCCTTGATGTAATGATGTTATACAGAGTCTGGGGTCACAGGTGCATGCAGTAAGGATGTTATACAGAGTCTGGGATCACAGTTGCATGCAGTAAGGATGTTATACAGAGTCTGGGGTCACAGGTACCTGCAGTAAGGATGTTATACAGAGTCTGGGGTCACAGGTGCCTGCAGTAAGGATGTTATACAGAATCTGGGGTCACAGGTGCATGCAGTAAGGATGTTATACAGAATCTGGGGTCACAGGTGCGTGCAGTAAGGATGTTATACAGAGTCTGGGGTCACAGGTGCCTGCAGTAAGGATGTTGTACAGAGTCTGGGGTCACAGGTGCCTGCAGTAATGATGTTGTACAGAGTCTGGGGTCACAGGTGCATGTAGTGATGATATTATACAGAGTCTGGGGTCACAGGTGCCTGCAGTACTGATGTTATACAGAGTCTGGGGTCTGAGCAACGCACAGCTGTGCAGAGTGTTTAAGTAACACATGCACGACCTGGGTACTCAAGGCACTCGAACCGGGCAGGTGCACGCAGTAATGATGTTATACAGAGTCTGGGGTCACAGGTGCGTGCAGTAAGGATGTTATACAGACTCTGTATAACATCAGTACTGCAGGCACCTGTGACCCCAGACTCTGTATAATATCATCACTACATGCACCTGTGACCCCAGACTCTGTACAACATCATTACTGCAGGCACCTGTGACCCCAGACTCTGTACAACATCCTTACTGCATGCACCTGTGACCCCAGACTCTGTATAACATCCTTACTGCACGCACCTGTGACCCCAGATTCTGTATAACATCCTTACTGCATGCACCTGTGACCCCAGATTCTGTATAACATCCTTACTGCAGGCACCTGTGACCCCAGACTCTGTATAACATCCTTACTGCAGGTACCTGTGACCCCAGACTCTGTATAACATCCTTACTGCATGCAACTGTGATCCCAGACTCTGTATAACATCCTTACTGCATGCACCTGTGACCCCAGACTCTGTATAACATCATTACTGCGTGCACCTGTGACCCCAGATTCTGTATAACATCATTACTGCAGGCACCTGTGACCCCAGACTCTGTATAACATCATTACTGCAGGTACCTGTGACCCCAGTCCCGAGACTCTGTATAACATCATTACTGCATGCACCTGTGACCCCAGACTCTGTATAACATCATTACTGCAAGCACCTGTGACCCCAGACTCTGTATAACATCCTTACTGCACGCACCTGTGACCCCAGACTCTGTATAACATCCTTACTGCACGCACCTGTGACCCCAGACTCTGTATAACATCATTACTGCAGGCACCTGTGACCCCAGACTCTGTATAACATCCTTACTGCACGCACCTGTGACCCCAGACTCTGTATAACATCATTACTGCGTGCACCTGCCCGGTTCGAGTGCCTTGAGTACCCAGGTCGTGCATGTGTTACTTAAACACTCTGCACAGCTGTGCGTTGCTCAGTAAAGTGCTGCTGTGGCGATGTCCGGGCTCTGCAGTCACACACACAGTTAATATTTAGCCCAGCCCCTGGGTCTGTATCAGAGACTGAGTGCTGCTGCTGCTGCTGCTGTCTCTCTCTCACTCTGTACAGTCCTCCCCAGCACCTACACACTGCACACTGCCCCTGTGCTGGTGACCAAGGGACCCCTCTACTGGCAGCTGTTACTCAGGTGAGACCTCCAGCCCTGTCCTTATCTCTGTGTTACATGG
The DNA here is from genome assembly GCF_055691185.1 of Crinia signifera. NCBI lineage: Eukaryota > Metazoa > Chordata > Amphibia > Anura > Myobatrachidae > Crinia > Crinia signifera. The sequence continues at coordinate 167,043,384 of NC_139225.1, forward strand.
CTCCAGCAGAGGCTGAGGCGCAGCACAGTGTGATACTACAGTACTGATACTCTGCTGGCACTGCACTCTCATCTCTGACCCTGTACTCTCATCTCTCACCCTGCACTCTCTCATCTCTGACCCTGCACTCTCTCATCTCTCACCCTGCACTCTCTCATCTCTGACCCTGCACTCTCTCATCTCTGACCCTGCACTCTCTCATCTCTCACCCTGCGCTCTCTCATCTCTCACCCTGCACTCTCTCATCTCTGACCATGCACTCTCTCATCTCTCACCCTGCACTCTCTCATCTCTCACCCTGCACTCTCTCATCTCTGACCCTGCACTCTCTCATCTCTGACCCTGCGCTCTCTCATCTCTCACCCTGCGCTCTCATCTCTCACCCTGCGCTCTCACCCTGCGCTCTCATCTCTGACCCTGCACTCTCTCATCTCTCACCCTGCACTCTCTCATCTCTCACCCTGCACTCTCTCATCTCTCACCCTGCGCTCTCTCATCTCTGACCCTGCGCTCTCTCATCTCTCACCCTGCACTCTCTCATCTCTGACCCTGCACTCTCTCATCTCTAAACCTTCGCTCTCTCATCTCTGACCCTGCGCTCTCTCATCTCTGACCCTGCGCTCTCTCATCTCTCACCCTGTACTCTCATCTCTCACCCTGCACTCTCTCATCTCTCACCCTGCACTCTCTCATCTCTGACCCTGCACTCTCTCATCTCTGACCCTGCACTCTCTCATCTCTGACCCTGCACTCTCTCATCTCTGACCCTGCGCTCTCTCATCTCTCACCCTGCGCTCTCATCTCTCACCCTGCGCTCTCTCATCTCTCACCCTGCACTCTCTCATCTCTCACCCTGCGCTCTCATCTCTCACCCTGCGCTCTCTCATCTCTGACCCTGCGCTCTCTCATCTCTGACCCTGTGCTCTCATCTCTGACCCTGCACTCTCTCATCTCTGACCCTGCACTCTCTCATCTCTGACCCTGCACTCTCTCATCTCTCACCCTGCGCTCTCATCTCTCACCCTGCGCTCTCATCTCTGACTCTGCACTCTCTCATCTCTCACCCGGCGCTCTCTCATCTCTGACTCTGCACTCTCTCATCTCTGACCCTGCACTCTCTCATCTCTGACCCTGCGCTCTCTCATCTCTGACCCTGCTCTCTCATCTCTCACCCTGCACTCTCTCATCTCTGACCCTGCACTCTCTCATCTCTAAACCTTCGCTCTCTCATCTCTGACCCTGCGCTCTCTCATCTCTGACCCTGCGCTCTCTCATCTCTCACCCTGTACTCTCATCTCTCACCCTGCACTCTCTCATCTCTCACCCTGCACTCTCTCATCTCTGACCCTGCACTCTCTCATCTCTGACCCTGCACTCTCTCATCTCTGACCCTGCGCTCTCTCATCTCTGACCCTGCGCTCTCTCATCTCTCACCCTGCGCTCTCATCTCTCACCCTGCGCTCTCTCATCTCTCACCCTGCACTCTCTCATCTCTCACCCTGCGCTCTCATCTCTCACCCTGCGCTCTCTCATCTCTGACCCTGCGCTCTCTCATCTCTGACCCTGTGCTCTCATCTCTCACCCTGCGCTCTCATCTCTGACCCTGCACTCTCTCATCTCTCACCCTGCGCTCTCATCTCTCACCCTGCGCTCTCATCTCTGACTCTGCACTCTCTCATCTCTCACCCGGCGCTCTCTCATCTCTGACTCTGCACTCTCTCATCTCTGACCCTGCACTCTCTCATCTCTGACCCTGCGCTCTCTCATCTCTGACCCTGCGCTCTCTCATCTCTGACCCTGCGCTCTCATCTCTCACCCTGCGCTCTCATCTCTGACTCTGCACTCTCTCATCTCTCACCCGGCGCTCTCTCATCTCTGACTCTGCACTCTCTCATCTCTGACCCTGCACTCTCTCATCTCTGACCCTGCACTCTCTCATCTCTGACCCTGCACTCTCTCATCTCTGACCCTGCACTCTCTCATCTCTGACCCTGCACTCTCTCATCTCTCACCCTGCACTCTCTCATCTCTCACCCTGCACTCTCTCATCTCTGACCCTGCACTCTCTCATCTCTGACCCTGCACTCTCTCATCTCTGACCCTGCGCTCTCTCATCTCTCACCCTGCGCTCTCATCTCTCACCCTGCGCTCTCTCATCTCTCACCCTGCACTCTCTCATCTCTCACCCTGCGCTCTCATCTCTCACCCTGCGCTCTCTCATCTCTGACCCTGCGCTCTCTCATCTCTGACCCTGTGCTCTCATCTCTCACCCTGCGCTCTCATCTCTGACCCTGCACTCTCTCATCTCTGACCCTGCGCTCTCATCTCTCACCCTGCGCTCTCATCTCTCACCCTGCGCTCTCATCTCTGACTCTGCACTCTCTCATCTCTCACCCGGCGCTCTCTCATCTCTGACTCTGCACTCTCTCATCTCTGACCCTGCACTCTCTCATCTCTGACCCTGCGCTCTCTCATCTCTGACCCTGCGCTCTCATCTCTCACCCTGCGCTCTCATCTCTCACCCTGCGCTCTCATCTCTGACTCTGCGCTCTCTCATCTCTCACCCGGCGCTCTCTCATCTCTGACTCTGCACTCTCTCATCTCTGACCCTGCACTCTCTCATCTCTGACCCTGCACTCTCTCATCTCTGACCCTGCGCTCTCTCATCTCTCACCCTGCGCTCTCTCATCTCTCACCCTGCGCTCTCTCATCTCTCACCCTGCGCTCTCTCATCTCTGACCCTGCGCTCTCTCATCTCTGACCCTGCGCTCTCTCATCTCTGACCCTGCGCTCTCTCATCTCTCACCCTGCGCTCTCTCATCTCTCACCCTGCGCTCTCATCTCTCACCCTGCGCTCTCATCTCTGACTCTGCACTCTCTCATCTCTCACCCGGCGCTCTCTCATCTCTGACTCTGCACTCTCTCATCTCTGACCCTGCGCTCTCTCATCTCTGACCCTGCGCTCTCTCATCTCTGACCCTGCGCTCTCATCTCTCACCCTGCGCTCTCATCTCTCACCCTGCGCTCTCATCTCTGACTCTGCACTCTCTCATCTCTCACCCGGCGCTCTCTCATCTCTGACTCTGCACTCTCTCATCTCTGACCCTGCACTCTCTCATCTCTGACCCTGCACTCTCTCATCTCTGACCCTGCACTCTCTCATCTCTGACCCTGCACTCTCTCATCTCTCACCCTGCACTCTCTCATCTCTGACCCTGCACTCTCTCATCTCTGACCCTGCACTCTCTCATCTCTGACCCTGCACTCTCTCATCTCTGACCCTGCGCTCTCTCATCTCTCACCCTGCGCTCTCATCTCTCACCCTGCGCTCTCTCATCTCTCACCCTGCACTCTCTCATCTCTCACCCTGCGCTCTCATCTCTCACCCTGCGCTCTCTCATCTCTGACCCTGCGCTCTCTCATCTCTGACCCTGTGCTCTCATCTCTCACCCTGCGCTCTCATCTCTGACCCTGCACTCTCTCATCTCTGACCCTGCGCTCTCATCTCTCACCCTGCGCTCTCATCTCTCACCCTGCGCTCTCATCTCTGACTCTGCACTCTCTCATCTCTCACCCTGCACTCTCTCATCTCTGACCCTGCGCTCTCTCATCTCTGACCCTGCGCTCTCATCTCTCACCCTGCGCTCTCATCTCTCACCCTGCACTCTCATCTCTGACTCTGCACTCTCTCATCTCTCACCCGGCGCTCTCTCATCTCTGACTCTGCACTCTCTCATCTCTGACCCTGCACTCTCTCATCTCTGACCCTGCACTCTCTCATCTCTGACCCTGCGCTCTCTCATCTCTCACCCTGCGCTCTCTCATCTCTCACCCTGCGCTCTCTCATCTCTCACCCTGCGCTCTCTCATCTCTGACCCTGCGCTCTCTCATCTCTGACCCTGCGCTCTCTCATCTCTGACCCTGCGCTCTCTCATCTCTCACCCTGCGCTCTCATCTCTCACCCTGCGCTCTCATCTCTGACCCTGCACTCTCTCATCTCTGACCCTGCACTCTCTCATCTCTCACCCTGCGCTCTCATCTCTCACCCTGCGCTCTCATCTCTGACTCTGCACTCTCTCATCTCTCACCCGGCGCTCTCTCATCTCTGACTCTGCACTCTTTCATCTCTGACGCTGCACTCTCTCATCTCTGATCCTGCGCTCTCTCATCTCTGACCCTGCGCTCTCTCATCTCTGACCCTGCGCTCTCTCATCTCTCACCCTGCGCTCTCATCTCTCACCCTGCGCTCTCTCATCTCTCACCCTGCGCTCTCTCATCTCTCACCCTGCACTCTCTCATCTCTGACCCTGCACTCTCTCATCTCTGACCCTGTGCTCTCATCTCTCACCCTGCGCTCTCATCTCTCACCCTGCGCTCTCATCTCTCACCCTGCGCTCTCATCTCTCACCCTGCGCTCTCATCTCTCACCCTGCGCTCTCATCTCTCACCCTGCGCTCTCATCTCTCACCCTGCGCTCTCTCATCTCTGACCCTGCGCTCTCTCATCTCTGACCCTGTACTCGCTCATCTCTCACCCTGCACTCTCATCTCTCACCCTGCACTCTCTCATCTCTGACTCTGCACTCTCTCATCTCTGACCCTGTACTCTCTCATCTCTCACCCTGCACTCTCATCTCTCACCCGGCGCTCTCTCATCTCTGACTCTGCACTCTCTCATCTCTGACCCTGCACTCTCTCATCTCTGACTCTGCACTCTCTCATCTCTGACCCTGCACTCTCTCATCTCTGACCCTGCGCTCTCTCATCTCTGACCCTGCGCTCTCTCATCTCTGACCCTGCACTCTCTCATCTCTTACCCTGCACTCTCTCATCTCTGACCCTGCACTCTCTCATCTCTGACCCTGCGCTCTCTCATCTCTGACCCTGCGCTCTCTCATCTCTCACCCTGCACTCTCATCTCTCACCCTGCGCTCTCTCATCTCTGACCCTGCGCTCTCTCATCTCTGACCCTGCGCTCTCTCATCTCTCACCCTGCACTCTCATCTCTCACCCTGCACTCTCTCATCTCTGACCCTGCGCTCTCTCATCTCTCACCCGGCGCTCTCTCATCTCTGACTCTGCACTCTCTCATCTCTGACCCTGCACTCTCTCATCTCTGACCCTGCACTCTCTCATCTCTGACCCTGCGCTCTCTCATCTCTGACCCTGCGCTCTCTCATCTCTGACCCTGCGGTCTCTCATCGGAATACAGTCATTAGGTCTACAGTAACTAGGTTGACAAGCAGCAAGGTCAACATGGGTCTAGGTCAACATGACATTAGGTCGACACTAGCATTATGTCGACATGGGCTAGGTCGACAGTCAAAAGGTTGACATGAGGTTTTTTACTGTTTTTTTTTACCTGAATGTCGACAGTGCTGGGTACCAAGGCTGGCGACCCCCATCTGTGAGTGTGCCTGTGATTAGTGGGTTAGTGTCACCCGTAGATTGTGTTATGTGCTCTCTCCCTGCTGATCTCCTATCTGTCCTGCCCTCTCTCTCCCCGCTGATCTCCTATCTGTCCTGCACTCTCTCTCCCCGCTGATCTCCTATCTGTCCTGCCCTCTCTCTCCCTGCTGATCTCCTATCTGTCCTGCACTCTCTCTCCCCGCTGATCTCCTATCTGTCCTGCACTCTCTCTCCCCGCTGATCTCCTATCTGTCCTGCACTCAGTCTCCCCGCTGATCTCCTATCTGTCCTGCCCTCTCTCTCTGCTGATCTCCTGTCTGTCCTGCCCTCTCTCTCCCCGCTGATCTCCTATCTGTCCTGCTCTCTCTCTTCCCGCTGATCTCCTATCTGTCCTGCCCTCTCTCTCCCCGCTGATCTCCTATCTGTCCTGCCCTCTCTCCCCCCGCTGATCTCCTATCTGTCCTGCCCTCTCTCTCCCCGCTGATCTCCTATCTGTCCTTCTGCATTCTCCCCGCTGATCTCCTATCTGTCCTGCCCTCTCTCTCCCCGCTGATCTCCTATCTGTCCTGCCCTCTCTCTCCCCGCTGATCTCCTATCTGTCCTGCCCTCTCTCTCCCCGCTGATCTTCTATCTGTCCTGCCCTCTCTCTCCCCGCTGATCTCCTATCTGTCCTGCCCTCTCTCTCCCCGCTGATCTCCTATCTGTCCTGCCCTCTCTCCCCCCGCTGATCTCCTATCTGTCCTGCCCTCTCTCTCCCCGCTGATCTCCTATCTGTCCTTCTGCATTCTCCCCGCTGATCTCCTATCTGTCCTGCCCTCTCTCTCCCCGCTGATCTCCTATCTGTCCTGCCCTCTCTCTCCCCGCTGATCTCCTATCTGTCCTGCCCTCTCTCTCCCCGCTGATCTCCTATCTGTCCTGCCCTCTCTCTGCTGATCTCCTATCTGTCCTGCCCTCTCTCTGCTGATCTCCTATCTGTCCTGCCCTCTCTCTCCCCGCTGATCTCCTATCTGTCCTGCCCTCTCTCTCCCTGCTGATCTCCTATCTGTCCTGCCCTCTCTCTCCCTGCTGATCTCCTATCTGTCCTGCCCTCTCTCTGCTGATCTCCTATCTGTCCTGCCCTCTCTCTCCCTGCTGATCTCCTATCTGTCCTGCCCTCTCTCTCCCCGCTGATCTCCTATCTGTCCTGCCCTCTCTCTGCTGATCTCCTATCTGTCCTGCCCTCTCTCTCCCCGCTGATCTCCTGTCTGTCCTGCACTCTCTCTCCCTGCTGATCTCCTATCTGTCCTGCCCTCTCTCTGCTGATCTCCTATCTGTCCTGCACTCTCTCTCCCCGCTGATCTCCTATCTGTCCTGCACTCTCTCTCCCCGCTGATCTCCTATCTGTCCTACCCTCTCTCTGCTGATCTCCTATCTGTCCTGCACTCTCTCTCCCCGCTGATCTCCTATCTGTCCTGCACTCTCTCTCCCCGCTGATCTCCTATCTGTCCTGCCCTCTCTCTCCCCGCTGATCTCCTATCTGTCCTGCCCTCTCTCTCCCCGCTGATCTCCTATCTGTCCTGCCCTCTCTCTCCCCGCTGATCTCCTATCTGTCCTGCCCTCTCTCTCCCCGCTGATCTCCTATCTGTCCTGCACTCTCTCTCCCTGCTGATCTCCTATCTGTCCTGCACTCACTCTCCCCGCTGATCTCCTATCTGTCCTGCCCTCTCTCTGCTGATCTCCTATCTGTCCTGCACTCTCTCTGCTGATCTCCTATCTGTCCTGCCCTCTCTCTCCCCGCTGATCTCCTATCTGTCCTGCCCTCTCTCTGCTGATCTCCTATCTGTCCTGCCCTCTCTCTCCCCGCTGATCTCCTATCTGTCCTGCCCTCTCTCCGCTGATCTCCTATCTGTCCGGCCCTCTCTCTCCCCGCTGATCTCCTGTCTGTCCTGCACTCTCTCTCTCCACTGATCTCCTATCTGTCCTGCCCTCTCTCTGCTGATCTCCTATCTGTCCTGCACTCTCTCTGCTGATCTCCTATCTGTCCTGCCCTCTCTCTCCCCGCTGATCTCCTATCTGTCCTGCCCTCTCTCTGCTGATCTCCTATCTGTCCTGCACTCTCTCTCCCCGCTGATCTCCTATCTGTCCTGCACTCTCTCTCCCCGCTGATCTCCTATCTGTCCTGCCCTCTCTCTCCCCGCTGATCTCCTATCTGTCCTGCCCTCTCTCTCCCCGCTGATCTCCTATCTGTCCTGCCCTCTCTCTCCCCGCTGATCTCCTATCTGTCCTGCACTCTCTCTCCCCGCTGATCTCCTATCTGTCCTGCACTCTCTCTCCCCGCTGATCTCCTATCTGTCCTGCCCTCTCTCTCCCCGCTGATCTCCTATCTGTCCTGCTCCTCTCTGCTGATCTCCTATCTGTCCTGCCCTCTCTCTCCCCGCTGATCTCCTATCTGTCCTGCCCTCTCTCTCCCCGCTGATCTCCTATCTGTCCTGCCCTCTCTCTCCCCGCTGATCTCCTATCTGTCCTGCCCTCTCTCTCCCTGCTGATCTCCTATCTGTCCTGCCCTCTCTCTCCCCGCTGATCTCCTATCTGTCCTGCCCTCTCTCTCCCCGCTGATCTCCTATCTGTCCTGCCCTCTCTCTCCCAGCTGATCTCCTATCTGTCCTGCCCTCTCTCTCCCCGCTGATCTCCTATCTGTCCTGCCCTCTCTCTCCCTGCTGATCTCCTATCTGTCCTGCCCTCTCTCTCCCTGCTGATCTCCTATCTGTCCTGCCCTCTCTCTCCCCGCTGATCTATCTGTCCTGCCCTCTCTCTCCCCGCTGATCTCCTATCTGTCCTGCCCTCTCTCTGCTGATCCCCTATCTGTCCTTCTCTCTCTGCTGATCTCCTATCTGTCCTGCCCTCTCTCTCCCTCTCTCTCCCCGCTGATCTCCCCGCTGATCCCCTATCTGTCCTGCACTCTCTCTCCCTGCTGATCTCCTATCTGTCCTGCCCTCTCTCTCCCCGCTGATCTATCTGTCCTGCCCTCTCTCTCCCCGCTGATCTCCTATCTGTCCTGCCCTCTCTCTGCTGATCCCCTATCTGTCCTTCTCTCTCTGCTGATCTCCTATCTGTCCTGCCCTCTCTCTCCCTCTCTCTCCCCGCTGATCTCCCCGCTGATCCCCTATCTGTCCTGCACTCTCCCCGCTGATCTCCTATCTGTCCTGCCCTCTCTCTCTCTCCCCGCTGATCTCCTATCTGTCCTTCTGCCCTCTCTCTCCCCGCTGATCTCCTATCTGTCCTGCACTCTCTCCCCGCTGATCTCCTATCTGTCCTGCCCTCTCTCTGCTGATCTCCTATCTGTCCTGCACTCTCTCTGCTGATCTCCTATCTGTCCTGCACTCTCTCTCCCCGCTGATCTCCTATCTGTCCTGCACTCTCCCTGCTGATCTCCTGTCTGTCCTGCACTCTCTCTCCCCGCTGATCTCCTGTCTGTCCTGCACTCTCTCTCCCCGCTGATCTCCTGTCTGTCTCTCTCTCTCTCTCTCTATCTCGCTGCCACATCCGATCCTGTAAAAAGAACACATTTGAATATTTCATTAGTTATATTTCCTGGGCTGATCCATTTTATCTGTGTCTATTGTCTGGTAGTTCTACAGCTGGGTAGGGATACGATTTGTTGCAGTATGTCGACCCAGTGGTGTCATTAGGTTGACACCACTGGGTCGACATACTGCAAGGTCGGTCTAGGTGGACATGGGACACGGTCGACAGGATTATGTCGACACAAGCATTAAGTCGACGTGGTCTAGGTCGACAGTCAAAAGGTCGACATGGGGTTTTTCACTGTTTTTTGAGCCGACATGTGCCGACAGGCGGTATTTCATGCCCTACCACCCACTAGGGCAGTGATTTTCTACCTTTTTACCTTACGGCACATTAAATAAGATTTTTAAATTGCCAAGGCACACCATGAGATCCCCATAGGGCAAAACACAGTGGCCCCCACAGGAAGAAAGTGAAACCTATTGGCCCCCATATAAAAAACAATCACACTGGTCCCCACAGGTAACACAAATAAAACACATAGGCCCTTTACATGAAAAGACGACACCAGTAAATAACAGATGAACTGGTGGTGGCTGTAAACTAGGTTCGGGCATCTCTAGATCTGGGGGCACACTTGGGAACAGCTCAAGGCACACTAGTGTACCATGGCACAGTGGTTGAAAAACACTGCACTAGGGCATGGTGGGAGAATAAAAGTGAGCGCAGCGAGCCATGCGAGGGGACGCAGTGCACTTAATTCTGTGTCCATGTGGACCGTGTCGTCATTCGGGTCAAAAAACAGTGAAAAACCCCATGTCGACCTAATGCTTGTGTCAACCTAATGACCCGTCAACCTAGACCCTTGACAATGTGGGGTACCCACCAGGGATTGGCACGTGGCCCTAGGCTGGGCACCCTCTGGGGCTTAGTGTGTGTGGCACCCACCAGGAATTGGTATGTGGCCCTAGACTGGGCACCCTCTGGGGCATGCCACGTGGGTTACTCACCAGGGATTGGCACGTGGCCCTAGGCTGGGCACCCTCTGGGGCTTGCCACGTGGGTTACTCACCAGGGATTGGCACATGGCCCTAGGCTGGGCACCCTCTGGGGCTTGGTGTGTGGGGTACCCACCAGGGATTGGCACATGGTCATAGGCTGGGCACCCTCTGGGGCTTGGTGTGTGGGTTACCCACCAGGGATTGGCGTGTGGCCCTAGGCTGGGCACCCTCTGGAGCATGCCACGTGGGTTACTCACCAGGGATTAGCATGTGGCCCTAGACTGGGCACCCTCTGGGGCTTGCCGCGTGGGTTACCCACCAGGGATTGGCACATGGTCATTGGCTGGGCACCCTCTGGGGCTTGGTGTGTGGGTTACCCACCAGGGATTGGCGTGTGGCCCTAGGCTGGGCACCCTCTGGAGCATGCCACGTGGGTTACTCACCAGGGATTAGCATGTGGCCATAGACTGGGCACCGTCTAGGGCATGCCACGTGGATTACTCACCAGGGATTGGCATGTGGCCCTAGACTGGGCACCCTCTGGGGCTTGCCGCGTGGGTTACCCACCAGGGATTGGCACGTGCCCCAAGGATGGGCACCCACTGCGGCTTGGTATGTGCGGTACCCACCAGGGATAGAGTGTGGCCCTAGGGTGGGCACCATGACAGGGATGTCCGGGCCGCTGTCTGACCCTACACTCATCCTTTTTTCATCTGAAACCTGTGTTAAACACGGGTTTTTGCACACGGATCATACCCGTGTAAGACACGGGTAAAAACATAGTTTCCACTGCACATAGACCCGTGTTATACCCTTGTCGGAGCCATTTACATTAAACCCGGGTAAGCTTTGAAAAAACCCAAGAATGCCCACAAGATATAGGGCCTTATTTTGGTTCATTCTTTCTGACAAAATCCTTCTTAGATGGGCAAAACCATGTGCACTGCAGGTGGGGCAGATGTAACTTGTGCAGAGAGTTAGATTTGGGTGGGGTTTTACTTCAAAGTGAGATCTATATTGCAGTGTAAAAATAAAGCAGTCAGTATTTTTCCTGCACAGAAACAAAATAACTCACCCAAATCTAATTCTCTCTGCACATGTTACATCTGCCCCCCCCCCCCCCCCTGCAGTGCACATGGTTTTGTCCATCTAAGAAGGATTTTGTCAGAAAGAATGAACCAAAATAAGGCCCATAGTTTTTTTCCAGTCAGGTGCCCAGGAAAGAACCAATAAACTGCCTCAGAGGTATAAATACCCGGGTAATGTGCATTTACACTGCGCACAGACACGTGTCATTGCTGTGTTTTACCCTGGTAGATACCAGGGTAGAATTCCCTGGTCTCTCTACCCGTGTTTTGGAAGTCGGACTCGTTCACACTAACAAAAAACCTGTGTCTAAGCGCGTCCCCGCGCAAAAACCCGGGTAGAATTTCCTAGTAGAAAAGGGGTATCAGTCATGTCTGACCCGGCATTGTTATCACTGGTCCTGTGCTGTCTCTGCATTCTTATCACTGGTCCTGTGCTGTCTCTGCATTCTTATCACTGGTCCTGTGCTGTCTCTGCATTCTTATCACTCGTCCTGTGCTGTCTCTGCATTCTTATCACTGGTCCTGTGCTGTCTCTGCATTCTTATCACTGGTCCTGTGCTGTCTCTTCATTCTTATCACTGGTCCTGTGCTGCCTCTGCATTCTTATCACTGGTCCTGTGCTGCCTCTGCATTCTTATCACTGGTCCTGTGCTGCCTCTGCATTCTTATCACTGGTCCTGTGCTGCCTCTGCATTCTTATCACTGGTCCTGTGCTGCCTCTGCATTCGTATCACTGGTCCTGTGCTGCCTCTGCATTCGTATCACTGGTCCTGTGCTGCCTCTGCATTCGTATCACTGGTCCTGTGCTGCCTCTGCATTCGTATCACTGGTCCTGTGCTGCCTCTGCATTCGTATCACTGGTCCTGTGCTGCCTCTGCATTCGTATCACTGGTCCTGTGCTGCCTCTGCATTCGTATCACTGGTCCTGTGCTGCCTCTGCATTCGTATCACTGGTCCTGTGCTGCCTCTGCATTCGTATCACTGGTCCTGTGCTGCCTCTGCATTCGTATCACTGGTCCTGTGCTGCCTCTGCATTCGTATCACTGGTCCTGTGCTGCCTCTGCATTCGTATCACTGGTCCTGTGCTGCCTCTGCATTCGTATCACTGGTCCTGTGCTGCCTCTGCATTCGTATCACTGGTCCTGTGCTGCCTCTGCATTCGTATCACTGGTCCTGTGCTGCCTCTGCATTCGTATCACTGGTCCTGTGCTGCCTCTGCATTCGTATCACTGGTCCTGTGCTGCCTCTGCATTCGTATCACTGGTCCTGTGCTGTCTCTGCATTCTTATCACTGGTCCTGTGCTGCCTCTGCATTCGTTTCACTGGTCCTGTGCTGCCTCTGCATTCGTATCACTGGTCCTGTGCTGCCTCTGCATTCGTATCACTGGTCCTGTGCTGCCTCTGCATTCGTATCACTGGTCCTGTGCTGCCTCTGCATTCGTATCACTGGTCCTGTGCTGCCTCTGCATTCGTATCACTGGTCCTGTGCTGCCTCTGCATTCGTATCACTGGTCCTGTGCTGCCTCTGCATTCTTATCACTCGTCCTGTGCTGTCTCTGCATTCTTATCACTGGTCCTGTGCTGCCTCTGCATTCTTATCACTGGTCCTGTGCTGTCTCTGCATTCTTATCACTGGTCCTGTGCTGCCTCTGCATTCTTATCACTGGTCCTGTGCTGCCTCTGCATTCTTATCACTGGTCCTGTGCTGCCTCTGCATTCTTATCACTGGTCCTGTGCTGCCTCTGCATTCTTATCACTGGTCCTGTGCTGTCTCTGCATTCTTTTCTGCAGCACTCTGTCACCTTAGGTCATGTACTCTTTCTTCCGTGAGCCCCTACTGTCTGTAATGGGACCCTGCACTCTCTCATCCCTAATCTGTTCTTGTATGAAATTATATCTGACCCAGCTCTCTCTCTCTCTCTCTCTGGTCTGTGACCACGCGCTCTCTCTCTGGTCTCTGACCCAGCTCTCTCTCTCTGGTCTCTGACCCAGCGCTCTCTCTCTCTCTGGTCTCTGACCACGCGCTCTCTCTCTGGTCTCTGACCCAGCGCTCTCTCTCTCTCTCTGGTCTCTGACCCAGCGCTCTCTCTCTCTCTCTGGTCTCTGACCCAGCGCTCTCAATCTGGTCTGTGACCCAGCGCGCTCTCTCTCTCTCTGGTCTCTGACCCAGCGCTCTCAATCTGGTCTGTGACCCAGCGCGCTCTCTCTCTCTCTCTCTCTGGTCTCTGACCCAGCGCTCTCTCTCTCTGGTCTCTGACCCAGCGCGCTCTCTTTCTCTGGTCTCTGACCCAGCACTCTCTCTCTCTCTGGTCTCTGACCCAGCGCTCTCTCTCTCTCTCTCTGGTCTCTGACCCAGCGCTCCCTCTCTCTCTCTCTGGTCTCTGACCCAGCGCTCTCTCTCTCTGGTCTCTGACCCAGCGCTCCCTCTCTCTCTCTCTGGTCTCTGACCCAGCGCTCCCTCTCTCTCTCTCTGGTCTCTGACCCAGCGCTCCCTCTCTCTCTCTCTGGTCTCTGACCCAGCGCTCCCTCTCTCTCTCTCTGGTCTCTGACCCAGCGCTCTCTCTCTCTCTCTCTCTCTCTGGTCTCTGACCCAGCGCTCTCTCTCTCTGGTCTCTGAGCCAGTGCTCTCTCTCTAACCTCTGAGCCAGCGCTCTCTCTCTCTGACCTCTGAGCCAGCGCTCTCTCTGACCTCTGAGCCAGCGCTCTCTCTGACCTCTGAGCCAGCGCTCTCTCTGACCTCTGAGCCAGCGCTCTCTCTGACCTCTGAGCCAGCGCGCTCTCTCTGACCTCTGAGCCAGCGCGCTCTCTCTGACCTCTGGGCCAGCGCTCTCTCTGACCTCTGGGCCAGCGCTCTCTCTGACCTCTGAGCCAGCGCTCTCTCTGACCTCTGGGCCAGCGCTCTCTCTGACCTCTGAGCCAGCGCTCTCTCTGACCTCTGGGCCAGCGCTTTCTCTGACCTCTGGGCCAGCGCTCTCTCTGACCTCTGGGCCAGCGCTCTCTCTGACCTCTGGGCCAGCGCTCTCTCTGACCTCTGGGCCAGCGCTCTCTCTGACCTCTGGGCCAGCGCTCTCTCTGACCTCTGGGCCAGCGCTCTCTCTGACCTCTGGGCCAGCGCTCTCTCTGACCTCTGGGCCAGCGCTCTCTCTGACCTCTGGGCCAGCGCTCTCTCTGACCTCTGGGCCAGCGCTCTCTCTGACCTCTGAGCCAGCGCTCTCTCTGACCTCTGAGCCAGCGCTCTCTCTGACCTCTGGGCCAGCGCTCTCTCTGACCTCTGGGCCAGTGCTCACAGCACTCTTTCCTTCCTGATCTTACTCTTCCTCTCTTTCCTATATTGTACATCTTCCTCTCGCACGGTGTCTCGCTTCCTAATCACTCCTAGTACAGTATGTAAATATTTATATGCAAAGTAGACAGCGCATAAATCACTCACCCTGCGCTCTCCCCCAACCTGCCTCTGTCTCTCTCCCATGACGAATCTTAATGATCTGTCACAGCGAGAGACACTCAGGGCAACAGTCTCATTTCATAAAAGTGTCTAGACACAGAAACCGAGACCACAAGTGAGCTGACACCAGCAGTCTTGTAGCCGGTCTCACCTGGCTCTCATATACTGCAGCGCGCTGCAGTCTGACTGTCACATGCTGCACTCTCATATACTGCTGCACTCTGACTGTCACATGCTGCACTCTCATATACTGCTGCACTCTGACTGTCACATGCTGCACTCTCATATACTGCTGCACTCTGACTGTCACATGCTGCACTCTCTTATACTGCTGCACTCTGACTGTCACATGCTGCACTCTCATATACTGCTGCACTCTGACTGTCACATGCTGCACTCTCATATACTGCTGCACTCTGACTGTCACATGCTGCACTCTCATATACTGCTGCACTCTGACTGTCACATGCTGCACTCTCTTATACTGCTGCACTCTGACTGTCACATGCTGCACTCTCATATATCACATACTGCTGCACTCTGACTGTCACATGCTGCACTCTCATATACTGCTGCACTCTGACTGTCACATGCTGCACTCTCTTATACTGCTGCACTCTGACTGTCACATGCTGCACTCTCATATATCACATACTGCTGCACTCTGACTGTCACATGCTGCACTCTCATATACTGCTGCACTCTGACTGTCACATGCTGCACTCTCATATACTGCTGCACTCTGACTGTCACATGCTGCACTCTCATATATACTAGCAGCGCCCCCCAGCCACCTCGCAGCGTCCTCCACCCGCCACCTCGATGTCCCCGGCCCCCCTGCTCCCTCCACCTTGTAGCTCCCCGGGAGTTGCATATGATACATCGCATGCGATTTATCATTTGCAGAACTTGGCACATCAAGTGCCAAATCGTGTGTCCCCCTCCCAGGGAGCTGCAGGGGGTATGGGGGCCTTAAGCTTCAAAAGTGATAAAATGGAGAGTGATAAACAGCCAGCCAATCAGCTCCTACCTGCCATGTCACAGACTGTGTTTGAAAAAAGTCAGGCAGGAGCTGATTGGCTGGCTGTTTATCACTCTCCATTTTATCACTTTTAAAGCTCAGAGAATCTGGCCCCTAGTGAGTAAAATGGGGGTCATTTGTAGAATATATAACAGTTCTGGCCATTTTAAAAAGATGACATCGCCCAAGGAAGTTGAGAGGAAAGGGGCATACACACGTAGAGATCTGTGATAAGCAATTTTGCTAAGCAATTTTGTCAAAATCTCCCATGGAGAGCACATACACATGCAGAGATTTGCGCTAAGCAATTTTGCTTAAGGAAAAAAAGGCCGGGTAGTTGTTCAGAATGAGAGATTGCGATCAGTATCTCTC
This sequence comes from Crinia signifera, assembly GCF_055691185.1. Classification (NCBI taxonomy): domain Eukaryota; kingdom Metazoa; phylum Chordata; class Amphibia; order Anura; family Myobatrachidae; genus Crinia; species Crinia signifera. The sequence goes on from NC_139225.1 coordinate 167,059,223, forward strand.
ATTCTGTACACACAGAGAGATTTGCAGTAGCAATCTTAGATTTGCTAAGCAATCTAACTAGATTTTGACTGCATGCACTGACTCGGTTAGCAGGAGATATTTAATCTCTCGGAGCATACACACGAAGAGATCTGTGCTTACTTTCTAAGCAATCTAGTCAGATTGCTTAGAAAATAGCACAAATTTGCTCCGTGTGTACACCCCTGAAGATTTTGCCAGAGATTAAGTTCCTGTCTGATTTTTTGGATGAGAGGGGTAATGTTATATGCATATAAGTTATGGGGATGTGGGGGGAGGACAATGCCTAAGTCGGTAATGGAAGAGGGAGCCCATTTAAAGGGGAAAGGGGTGGAGCATCCCAGTCGTGCCTGGTCATATATGGCGAGAGCCTCAGATTTATTACAATTAATGGAGAACCCAGCAAAAGATGAAAAGCAATTGATCGTATCAATAAGAAAAGGGACAGATCGTTTAGGGTCGGATAGAAAGAGGAGGATGTCATCTGCGAATGCTACTGCGCGTAATTCCCTAGAACCTATGGATATACCTTAAAATGCGGAGACGATGTAACGGAGAAGTGGTTCCAGTGCTAAATTAAAAAGCAAAGGGAGAGGGGACAACCTTGGCGGGTTCTTCTTTCAAGGTAAAGGGGAGGAGAGGTAACATCACCTGGGCCGTGGGTTTAGTATAGAGGGACCTAATAAGAGTGCGAAAAGGCCCAAAAAGCTGACATTCAAGGACTCTATGTAAGTGGGGCCACGCAATCTGGTCACAAGCCTTTTCGGCGTTCCATTCCGGCATCACTGAGTGAGCCGTCTCTCCACGGAGCTCCGTGTCACATAGCAGCCCCTGATACCTGCTCACTGGGGGCGACGCGCAGAAACCGCTCCAGGTCCCCGCGGCAGAACCCACATGGCATGGACACATTTATGTCTCCCCCGCTGACCGTCAAGACGCCCCCACAACCTCCCCAGCAGCAAAGGCAGGAGAAGCGGAGAGGCGATCACCACATGGCGCCCAGAGTACCCCGGCGGCAAAGAAGCCGATAACAGAGCCGGACTTTGCCACAGACTCACCGCCCAGGTACAGTATCTTATCTTTAACTTATGATGATGTAGTGGATGCTATACACACAACCATGGCACCACTTCTACAGAAGCCGTAACAGACATCGCCTCACTTACTGACAGACATAGCCTCACTTACTGACAGGCAGAGTCTCACTTACTGACAGACATAGCCTCACTTACTGACAGACATAGCCTCACTTACTGACAGACATAGCCTCACTTACTGACAGACATAGCCTCACTTACTGACAGACATAGCCTCACTTACTGACAGACATAGCCTCACTTACTGACAGACATAGCCTCACTTACTGACAGACATAGCCTCACTTACTGACAGACATAGCCTCACTTACTGACAGACATAGCCTCACTTACTGACAGACATAGCCTCACTTACTGACAGACATAGCCTCACTTACTGACAGACATAGCCTCACTTACTGACAGGCAGAGTCTCACTTACTGACAGACAGCCTCACTTACTGACAGACATAGCCTCACTTACTGACAGACATAGCCTCACTTACTGACAGACATAGCCTCACTTACTGACAGACATAGCCTCACTTACTGACAGACATAGCCTCACTTACTGACAGACATAGCCTCACTTACTGACAGACATAGCCTCACTTACTGACAGACATAGCCTCACTTACTGACAGACATAGCCTCACTTACTGACAGACATAGCCTCACTTACTGACAGACATAGCCTCACTTACTGACAGGCAGAGTCTCAGAGGCGGAGCATAGAATTGAGGAGCCTACTGATCAGATTGCAGTCCTATAAAAGTCAGGGACAAATGATGAAAACAAGCTTGTCTCTGACAGCAAAGAGATCCAGACGTAACAACCTTAGGATTACTGGCCTCCCTGAGCGACTAAGAGGCCCGCAGCTGGAACACTTTGTGCGCACCACGCTGCCAGCCTCATTACAAACTGAAACCGCATGTACAGACATAGTACACAGACTGAATTGAAGGAAAGAGATATGTCAGTCGCACAGGTCAGTAACGTTTTTGTATAACTTCAAGGACCCTCCTAGATACAGGTATAATTATAATAATTTCGTGTGATAATGAGGGTGTGCTACCATAGGCATGGAATTTTACAAGGTTAGACAGACAGGAAGAATGCCTTTTGCTGGTGCACCTAAGAATAAGTTGAACTCATAATACATAACTTTTATTGGGTATACATATAAAATTTCTGCGAAATAAAACCAGGACATACAACAATCACACTAATAAAAAAGGGGAAGACGTTCCCCTGACTCAGTGTGACCCCCTGATCACCACAACCCCTATCTGTACGTGTATTTTGTACCGTGGGCAACAGTAAAAGAGTGGATATTCTCTTGTATTAAGCGGATTAGCGGTGAGGTCTCTTTTAATGAATTAGTTTCTCACTCGCTGGAAGATAATAACATAGACTTGGGTGAGGCACGCAACTATTGAGGACAATCCTCCGATAGTGCTGCCGTCAGCCCAGGTAGCCGCTACCGCTCTTAAACGCTAAGGGCTGGTGAACCAAATGTGAGGTGTGCAGGCTTGCACTTGCCTCGTTCACCCAGCTCACTCAGGTAACGGTAGCGGCTACCTGGGCTGACGGCAGCACTATCGGAGGATTGTCCTCAATAGTTGCGTGCCTCACCCAAGTCTATGTTATTATCTTCCAGCGAGTGAGAAACTAATTCATTAAAAGAGACCTCACCGCTAATCCGCTTAATACAAGAGAATATCCACTCTTTTACTGTTGCCCATGGTACAAAATACACGTACAGATAGGGGTTGTGGTGATTAGGGGGTCACACTGAGTCAGGGGAACGTCTTCCCCTTTTTTATTAGTGTGATTGTTGTATGTCCTGGTTTTATTTCGCAGAAATTTTATATGTATACCCAATAAAAGTTATGTATTATGAGTTCAACTTATTCTTAGGTGCACCAGCGAAAGGCATTCTTCCTGTCTGTCTATCCTAGTACACAGACTGGGCAACCACCAGCCCACACCTAAAGAGAAGCCAAGGATAGTGATGTTCAGAGTCCTGAACAGGCAATATGGTCTGCATCCCGCAAAACTAACCCTGTAAAATGGGAAGGGAACACACTGCGCATATATCAAGATTTCTCTATGGAGCTCTCTAAGGCCAGATGCTCGTTTTCTACTGTCTGCTCCTCGCTGGTGAAATCTAAAAGGACATTTTTCAGGTTGTTTCCAGCGAATCTAGGTGTTTTTTCACTGACAGGTTCTGGATACCACGACTTTCTCAGGGCCGCAGAGGCCGCGGCTTTGTTACAGGAGGAAGGTAACACACGTGATGCAGAAGACATCTCAGATGTACCACATGGACGAGTGGTGGCATGAAAACATCTTAACCAGCTCATCGTGCTCTGGGCTGAATCCTTGTATATACCTGTCCCCATACACCCATCTCTACTGTAGAGATATCTGCATAAAGAAGCAGATTGCACAATGTTACAGTTACCCTAAATGGCCATGGGATTGTGAAGAAGTTCTGTAAATTGTTGTTTATTAAGTTAATGCCGACACAACATATGTTATATACTTTGGAGGGATAAACTCTGAAGGTGACTGTATAAGGGGAGGCCTGGGCATTAGGAGCTGCGCCGACACCTGAAGTTTCCTATTTTTCCTGTAATTGATATTTCGGATGTGTGGCGTACAGGACATGCCGCACTGGATAGTCTTCGGAAGTCCAGATTTGATGTCAGTTTGGCTGCTTTGCAATTTGATTCTTTGTTTTATTAATATTTGCTTTTTGTGTCTGTATCAGGGTTACCACCTAGTCCCTTTAATTCCGGACACATGTTAATTACACAGGTTCTGTGGCAGTTTAAAATCAGGTGAACTAGAGTCTTGAAGTCAGCCAGCCACAGAACCTGTGTAATTAATATGTGTCCGGAATTAAAGGGACTAGGTGGTAACCCTAGTCTGTATATATGTAATATGTCCGGACCTAGGATGTCTTACATTCCCTAGGTGTCATCCCTTTCTCTCAGCAATTGTCAGGTTCTCGCTCTTGGTTTTCCAAGCTACAATGTCTATCACCATCGGCTCTTTAAATATTAGGGGTATCCACACACCTGCAAAAAGGTGAAAACTTTTGACCTATTTAAACAAACAGGGAGTGGAACTTATCTGTCTGCAGGAAACGCACCTGCTACAAGCAGAGGGTAAAAAGCTTCATTTCCTTCAGTGGAAGGTGCTGGGATCCGCCTCCCGTACATCCAAATCATGTGGAGTTGTGATTTTAGCAAAATCACATTTTCTCCTCGGTATAAAAGATCCTTTTTCATCCAGCTTTTAACAAAATTGTACTTATACGACCCCACTTCACTGATTATGGAGACTTTTATGGATCACTCACCACCCCCGAAAAGGCCCAGCCCACTTCCAAAAATAGGAGTCCCTTATTTAGCAAAATCTCTTAATTTAATAGATTCTTGGAGAACTTTAAACCCAGATGAAAGAGACTTTACTTGTCTATCACTAACCCACAACACGTGGTCTAGAATAGACTATATACTGGTCGCAGAGACATTATTCCCAAAAATTAACTCTGAAGCAATTGTTCCTCCGGTATTATCAGACCACGGCTGAATCACTATATCTATTATCATACAAGACTGTAGGAAAGCTCACCCAATATGGAGATTTCCCTCTCATTTGTCCCAGTCTCGTGGCATGCAAGAATCTATGAAAAACCAATGGAATAACTATTGCTTAAACAATAAAACATATCGAGTCAACAACCCAACTGTCTTTTGTCAGGCAGCCAAAGCAGTTCTACGTGGAGAAGTAAGTGCACACGTATCGAGACTTCGGAGAAACCAGACGGCAAATATAAAGAATTGCAGCTTAACTTAACAGAATCTTCTCAGAAATTTAAATTAGATCCGACCCAAGCCAATAAAATATTATATCAAACAGCCAAATCACAATATAATGAATTTCTTCAGATCCAAGGGGATAAATATTTATTTACCTTCACTTCTAAATTTGATACCTTTGGGAATAAGGTGGGGAAGTTACTTACTAACCTACTACAGGGATCTAGACCACAAGTAGTGGTGCAGCCACTGATGAAGGAAGATGCAGCCACTGATGAAGGAAGATGGAGCCACTGATGAAGGAAGATGGAGCCACTGATGAAGGAAGATGGAGCCACTGATGAAGGAAGATGGAGCCATAACCACATCAGACGCTCAGATAGCAGCGATTCTGAAAGAAAACTATGAAAAACTTTATACCCCCGTCTCGGGTGTCTTCGAGTGAGCCAATGGATGAGTCCCACCCACCCAACAATTCCATCTAATACCCTTCCAAATAACTATTGGAACTCTTTGCCAGTTCAACAAGTACCACAAAATCTTGCCACAAAAATAATTGACCCAATCACTACCTCTGAAGTTCTCTGGGCAATAGGGCAATTAAAACTAGCAAAAGCTCCGGGCCCTGACGGGTACACAAATTAATTCTATAAACTAATGGGCAATCAAATTGCTGAGCCATTAACGGCTTGCTTTAATGGGATAATTACTGAAGGCAAGTTGCCAGATCATTTTTCAGACGCAGTCATAAAGGTGTTGATATCTCTACTCAACGTAGACTATAAAATATTTACTAAAATATTGGCGAAGAGGTTGGAGCCTGTGCTGCCCTGTATAATCCATAAGGACCAAACGGGATTTATAACGGGGCGCCACTCTGTGGTTAATGTCCGCAGAGTCCTAGCTGCCATCCAATAGTCGGGCAATCCATCCGCGTCTGCCGTTGCTTCTAACTTGGTGCTAACGCTAGACGCGGAGAAAGCATTCGATATGGTCCTGTGGCCTCACTTGTTTCAAACATTAAAACATTTTAGATTCCCTTCTCAATTCATTACACTGATTAGTACATGATATGACTTCCCTAAGTCCTCCATTGCATGTAATGGTCTGCTTTCCTCCCCTTTTGAGTTAAGAAGAGGGACGAGACAGGGATGCCCCCGTCCCCTCTTCTATTCGCAATAGCAATAGAGCCCCTAGCTGCCGCAATCAGGACCTCCCCCTTGGTCCGAGGAATAAAAGTAGGCGAGGAGGAGCTAAAAATAGCTTTGTTTGCGGATGAGGCACTACTGTTTGTTTCAAACCCGCCCCATTCCCTCCCTGCATCTACATCTCATTGGCTCATTCGGAGATATATCTGGCTATAAGGTTAATCTCCCGAAATCGGAAATCCTGGTTTTGGGTAACACTGATCCCGCGATACTGACGTCATTGCAGATTCCTTTTACCGTTGCTTCCTCACATTTTAAATATTTGGGAATTCAGATTAGTGCAGATATTTCACGTCTATATGTATTAAACTTCTCACCAATAATATCCCAAATAATTACAAAACTGGACTCATGGAAAGATCTCCCCCTTTCATTACTTGGAAGAATATCTGTTATTCAATCGATGATAATCCCTAAAATATTTTATAGCAAACAAATGCTGCCCATAGCCCTTAACAAATCCCACATGACTAAATTAGGCTGTGTGTTCTCCAAATTCATCTGGCAGAACAAAAGGCCTAGAATAGCGAGAAATAAGCTGAAGACTCTATAAAGAACGGAGGGCTCGGGTACCCAGAACATATTCCTTTGCCATCTTCTTTAGAGATGTCCGTGATTGGATCCTGAACAAATCCATACACACCACAGACAGAGCAATCTTCTCTCCCTATGCTGCAGGCGCTCGGACACAAACAACAAATCAAACATCCCACAACACATCCAGGATCATATCTTATGTAAAGACACATATGACAGCTGGGGGAGAATGACCAGGGCCATACACAGAAATCCTTACACATCACAACTTAAACCTTTATGGGGTAATCCTGATTTGCCCCGTCTATAGCTGATCCTACTTGGGGCTTGGACTCTTCTACCAAAGTCTTTGACCCAGGTGGAACTATCATGTCCTTCACTTTGCGGAATTCACAATGGTATACAGCAGGGGTCGGGAACCAATGGCTCGCGAGCCAGGTGTGGCTCTTTTGATGATTGCATATGGCTCGCAGATAAAACAAAATATTCTTGAGGGGCGTGACCTGACTGGGGAAGCAGCAGGACGTGTATTTGCTGAGCTCCTGCTGCTGATCCCCCTTAACGGCTATAACAACGAATCTTGGAGGCACCCCCACTCCAAACTACCCTGCCCTTACACCCCACTAACCTGAGCTGTGTGCTGCGGAGCCGGGAGGCCGCTCGGAGGCCTCTGCAGGTTGCGGCCTAGCTCATACCCTGAAGCCGCGGCCTAAATTTGTGACCGACCAAACGCCGGGCGCCATCTTGGAGGCTGCGGCCCCACTAACCCCGCCAGCCTTGCACCGGGACCTGACGCCGCAGAGGAGAACCGGGGGACACAGAATACTCCTACCCGCTCTTGCCTCCTCACACCAGACTGCCAGACGCTGCGCTGCTCCCGGAGACGGAGCTGAGACGCAGCAAACCACAGACCGGACGCCATCTTGGGAGTTGCACCCCCACACACCCAGGCAGCCCCGCACAGTACCCTCAGCCCGACACCGCCGGGAAGGTAAGCGGGAAACCCACACCATACCCGCCCGACGCCACCCACCCCCACCCCATATGCCACCTTTAAACGCCGGATCCAGCAATAAAATAAAACGTTTGGAGGCGTTTTATACTGACATTTAGTTGAATTCACTTTTAAAATATATTATATGGCTCTCACTGAAATAAATTTCCAAATATTTTGCTTTCATGGCTCTCTTAGTCAAAAAGGTTCCTGACCCCTGGTATACAGTATGTATTTACAGACAGGACATTTCCTGTCTACCTCTGGACTACACAAACCAAACTCCCATTTACCAATTATATTATCAAACGCTTCAACCATGGATGATCACTTGAATTACCTACAAATCCATACAAATGAAAATATCTATATGCTCTATTGATACGATGTACAGTGACAGCTGAGTCACAATGGACACTATTAATGGACAAATGGAATAAAGATGTGCCATCGCTCACCACTACGGAGACATCCTATGCATGTATAACCAAACATTCACCTCTCTGATATCAACGTATCTGCAAGAGGTTTATCTGAGAACATTACACGCCCTGTATATTACTGCCCATAGGAGCACATCAGTGTCTTCCTCTGTGATAGGAGCACGTCGCTGTCTTCCTGTGTGATAGGAGCACGTCGCTGTCTTCCTGTGTGATAGGAGCACGTCGCTCTCTTCCTGTGTGATAGGAGCATGTCGCTCTCTTCCTGTGTGATAGGAGCACGTCGCTGTCTTCCTGTGTGATAGGAGCACGTCGCTCTCTTCCTGTGTGATAGGAGCACGTCGCTCTCTTCCTCTGTGATAGGAGCACGTCGCTCTCTTCCTCTGTGATAGGAGCACGTCGCTCTCTTCCTCTGTGATAGGAGCACGTCGCTGTCTTCCTCTGTGATAGGAGCACGTCGCTGTCTTCCTCTGTTATAGGAGCATGTCGCTCTCTTCCTCTGTGATAGGAGCATGTCGCTGTCTTCCTCTGTGATAGGAGCACGTCGCTCTCTTCCTGTGTGATAGGAGCACGTCGCTGTCTTCCTGTGTGATAGGAGCACGTCGCTGTCTTCCTGTGTGATAGGAGCACGTCGCTGTCTTCCTCTGTGATAGGAGCACGTCGCTCTCTTCCTGTGTGATAGGAGCATGTCGCTCTCTTCCTGTGTGATAGGAGCACGTCGCTCTCTTCCTGTGTGATAGGAGCACGTCGCTGTCTTCCTGTGTGATGGGAGCACGTCGCTGTCTTCCTGTGTGATAGGAGCACGTCGCTGTCTTCCTGTGTGATGGGAGCACGTCGCTGTCTTCCTGTGTGATAGGAGCACGTCGCTGTCTTCCTGTGTGATAGGAGCACGTCGCTGTCTTCCTGTGTGATAGGAGCACGTCGCTGTCTTCCTCTGTGATAGGAGCGTGTCGCTGTCTTCCTCTGTGATAGGAGCGTGTCGCTGTCTTCCTGTGTGATAGGAGCATGTCGCTCTCTTCCTGTGTGATAGGAGCGTGTCGCTGTCTTCCTGTGTGATAGGAGCATGTCGCTCTCTTCCTGTGTGATAGGAGCACGTCCCTCTCTTCCTGTGTGATAGGAGCACGTCGCTCTCTTCCTGTGTGATAGGAGCACGTCGCTCTCTTCCTGTGTGATAGGAGCACGTCGCTCTCTTCCTCTGTGATAGGAGCACGTCGCTCTCTTCCTCTGTGATAGGAGCACGTCGCTCTCTTCCTCTGTGATAGGAGCACGTCGCTCTCTTCCTCTGTGATAGGAGCACGTCGCTGTCTTCCTGTGTGATAGGAGCATGTCGCTCTCTTCCTGTGTAATAGGAGCATGTCGCTGTCTTCCTGTGTGATAGGAGCGTGTCGCTCTCTTCCTGTGTGATAGGAGCACGTCGCTGTCTTCCTGTGTGATAGGAGCGTATCGCTGTCTTCCTGTGTGATAGGAGCGTGTCGCTCTCTTCCTGTGTGATAGGAGCACGTCGCTGTCTTCCTGTGTGATAGGAGCGTGTCGCTGTCTTCCTGTGTGATAGGAGCGTGTCGCTCTCTTCCTGTGTGATAGGAGCACGTTGCTCTCTTCCTGTGTGATAGGAGCACGTCGCTCTCTTCCTGTGTGATAGGAGCACGTCGCTCTCTTCCTGTGTGATAGGAGCACGTCGCTCTCTTCCTGTGTGATAGGAGCACGTCGCTCTCTTCCTCTGTGATAGGAGCACGTCGCTGTCTTCCTGTGTGACAGGAGCACGTCGCTCTCTTCCTGTGTGATAGGAGCACGTCGCTGTCTTCCTCTGTGACAGGAGCACGTCGCTCTCTTCCTGTGTGATAGGAGCACGTCGCTCTCTTCCTGTGTGATAGGAGCACGTCGCTCTCTTCCTCTGTGATAGGAGCACGTCTCTCTCTTCCTGTGTGATAGGAGCACGTCGCTGTCTTCCTGTGTGATAGGAGCACGTCGCTCTCTTCCTGTGTGATAGGAGCACGTCGCTCTCTTCCTGTGTGATAGGAGCACGTCGCTGTCTTCCTGTGTGATAGGAGCACGTCGCTCTCTTCCTCTGTGATAGGAGCACGTCGCTGTCTTCCTGTGTGATAGGAGCACGTCGCTCTCTTCCTGTGTGATAGGAGCACGTCGCTCTCTTCCTGTGTGATAGGAGCACGTCGCTCTCTTCCTGTGTGATAGGAGCACGTCGCTCTCTTCCTGTGTGGGCGTAGGCAGGTTAGAAGTTTGTAAGAAGGATTCATTAGCTACTGTATATTATCGGGGCCTGTAGAGTAGAGAGACTTATAAAGAGACATACAGTCAGCACATATAGCATTGGGGTCAGTATGAAATGTTCCGGAATCATTCATTGCATTAACCCATTGCATTAACCCAGCCTCCTTGTTGGCTGGGGTATCAGTTTGGAGGAGAGGTACAGTATGCCTCCTTGTTGGCTGGGGTATCAGTTTGGAGGAGAGGTAAAGTATGCCTCCTTGTTGGCTGGAGTATCAGTTTGGAGGAGAGGTACAGTATGCCTCCTTGTTGGATGGGGTATCAGTTTGGAGGAGAGGTACAGTATGCCTCATTGTTGGCTGAGGTATCAGTTTGGAGGAGAGGTACAGTATGCCTCCTTGTTGGCTGCGGTATCAGTTTGGAGGAGAGGTACAGTATGCCTCCTTGTTGGCTGCGGTATCAGTTTGGAGGAGAGGTACAGTATGCCTCCTTGTTGGCTGCGGTATCAGTTTGGAGGAGAGGTATGCCTCCTTGTTGGCTGGGGTATCAGTTTGGAGGAGAGGTACAGTATGCCTCCTTGTTGGCTGCGGTATCAGTTTGGAGGAGAGATATGCCTTCTTGTTGGCTGGGGTATCAGTTTGGAGGAGAGGTACAGTATGCCTCCTTGTTGGGTGGGGTATCAGTTTGGAGGAGAGGTATGCCTCCTTGTTGGCTGGGGTATCAGTTTGGAGGAGAGGTATGCCTCCTTGTTGGCTGGAGTATCAGTTTGGAGGAGAGGTACAGTATGCCTCCTTGTTGGCTGGGGTATCAGTTTGGAGGAGAGGTACAGTATGCCTCCTTGTTGGCTGGGGTATCAGTTTGCAGGAGAGGTACAGTATGCCTCCTTGTTGGCTGCGGTATCAGTTTGGAGGAGAGGTACAGTATGCCTCCTTGTTGGCTGGGGTATCAGTTTGGAGGAGAGGTACAGTATGCCTCCTTGTTGGCTGCGGTATCAGTTTGGAGGTGAGGTACAGTATGCCTCCTTGTTCGCTGCGGTATCAGTTTGGAGGAGAGGTACAGTATGCCTCCTTGTTGGCTGCGGTATCAGTTTGGAGGAGAGGTACAGTATGCCTCCTTGTTGGCTGGGGTATCAGTTTGGAGGAGAGGTACAGTATGCCTCTTTGTTGGCTGGGGTATCAGTTTGGAGGAGAGGTACAGTATGCCTCCTTGTTGGCTGGGGTATCAGTTTGGAGGAGAGGTACAGTATGCCTCCTTGTTGGCTGGGGTATCAGTTTGGAGGAGAGGTACAGTATGCCTCCTGTTGGCTGGGGTATCAGTTTGGAGGAGAGGTACAGTATGCCTCCTGTTGGCTGGGGTATCAGTTTGGAGGAGAGGTACAGTATGCCTCCTGTTGGCTGGGGTATCAGTTTGGAGGAGAGGTACTAAGTTGCTTAAGACGAAGAGTAAAACGTTTATGGGTGGTGAACATAGGGCATAATGTGGCCTCTAAGATCCCCTTTGGAAGCCGTCCAGAACATTGGGGGGTCAGCAGTGTGTACCCAGTTATCTATAGTATAATTGGACCATGAATGTTTTAGGTGTAGCAGAAAGTCATTAGAATGAAATAAATAAGATGGGAAGCGCCAACATTCAGTGAAGGATTGAGGAAGAGAAAGCCGTATAGACACCAGTATGGGGCATGGTCAGAGATGATGATGTCATGGAGAGAAGTGTGAGTCACTTAAGAGAGGAGATGGTCTGATAGAAATAAATAATCAATACGGGAATGTGTCGAATGGGAATAAAAAGAGTAATCTCTCTGCAGAGGGTGAAAGATACAGTACGCCAGGGGTCTAATAAGGTGAGTGGAGAAAGAAGGTTGGAGAGGGCTGGAGACTTGGAAGTACTTACCCCAGACCTGTCCGTGGATGAGTTAACAACAGCGTTAAGGTCTGATTGCTATAGCCCCATGAGAGTAATTTCAGCAAAAGCATAGCAAAGACGGAGTCATCCGGAGTAGTTGGAGCATACACATTAAACATGGTATAGGTAACGTCATCAACAATCACATCCAGTAAGATAAACCCGCCATTGGCATCTAGGAATTTCCTAACTATAGTGTATTGTGCCACTCCTCTGGTCTTATTGGTATAAGAAGGAGAAACATAGTTACCAAGGAGACTTGAGCATTGGCTGAGAGCCGTCTAACCAGTGGGTTTCCTGGGGACAGACGATGTAGGTGTGAGAGAACCTTTAGTCATTTAACCGGGTGATTTCAGCCTTCTACATTCCATGATATAATATTGTATGAAAGAAGAGGAATATCGGTACTTGTTTCCTAGCACGGCCACAACAATTTCTATCGTGGTGGTCTTGTCGGAAAAAATCGTGTCGGTCGCGTCGGGTGCATACCAAAACGCACACGACGCGACCGACGCGATGTACCCGATTTCTCCATAGGCTTCAATGTTAAAATAATTTAACATTGAAGCCTATGGAGAAATCGGGTCCATCGTGTCCATAGGGTTCAATGTTAAATTATTTTAACATTGAAACTGAGTCAATTTAACATAGGAAAAAATGGGAAAAGGGCCAATATGGGCCATTTCTCATTGGGTATGGCCCCGGCATGTGTGTAAAAAATAATGGCCCCCCATTGTGGCCGCCACCCCCACGATTGACGCGAACCCGAAGCGTGGCGAGCGCAGCGAGCCCGCGAGGGGCGGCGGTGCGCGTCCTCCGACCTTTTCATTCCCCTACTATCCACGTCGGCGTGGAGTTGAGAATAGATTACTGTGGCGAGCGCAGCGAGCCCCGCGAGGGGACGCGGATACCTGTCAAGGCCACGAGCGACACCCCTCGCCGGCTTGACAGGTATCCGCGTCCGCTCGCCACGCTTCAGGCTCGGTGGCTCGCTGCGCTTGCCACACTAATCTATTCTCAACTCCACGCCGACGTGGATAGTAGGGGAATGAAAAGGTCGGAGGACGCGCACCGCCGCCCCTCGCGGGCTCGCTGCGCTCGCCACGCTTCGGGTTCGCATCAATCGTGGGGGTGGCGGCCACAATGGGGGGCCATTATTTTTTACACACATGACGGGGCCATATTGGGCCTTTTCCCATTTTTTCCTATGTTAAATGGACTCACTTTCAATGTTAAAATAATTTAACATTGAAGCCTATGGACAAATCGGGTCCATCGCATAGGCTTCAATGTTAAATATTTTAACATTGAAGCCTATGGAGAAATCGGGGGCATCGCGTCGGGCGCGCATAGGCTTCAATGTTAAAATATTTTAACATTGAAGCCTATGGGGAAATCGTGGGCATCGCGTCGGTCGCGTCGTGTGCCTTCTTAAGGCACACTACCGACGCGATGTACCCGAGTTGTGCTTTTTTCAAAGGAAATCGCGGGCATCGTGTGCCTTAAAGTTAAGGCACACGATGCCCGCGATTGTGGCAGTGCTAGGAAACAAGTACCGGAATATCTCTCCTATGGGGTGTGGACGAAGGAGCCTGGTCATATCAACCAACCCCTGCAGGTGGGATCAGTAAATAATAGTAAATATGAAGTAAAGGGAGCCCCCTCCGTCCCAGTAAGCAAAAAGGGGGGGTACCCCATAGAAGGGACGGACTGTGGTCGGAATGGGCAAAAACTACTATAAACACTAACAAGAAGAGCATCAGCACTAAAATGCAAATAGGCCCAATGGTCGCTTAACCAGCAACAGCTTGTGACAAATATTCACACATCATAGCCAGTATTAAATAGAGATAAACAGAGTATTAGCATGCAATGTTAATAATAAACATAGTGGGCTCTGGCAGAAAAGTCAAGCTAGAGAAAAATGTAACCCAGCATAACAGAGCAGAGGAGAAAAAAATCATCTGTCCTGGATAGAAAGTCAGACGTTGCCTCCTCCAAGTTGTCAGAAAAGAGCGATTTCCCATCTATAAAAGCACAGAGACGAGCCGGGTACAGCAGGGAGAATTTGATGTTAGAATGGATAAGGTGCTTACAAACTGGTGAGAATTCCCTGCATTTGGCGGCCACCAAGTTGGAGAATCCTGATAAAATAAGTCATCGTTCACCTTTGTATAAGAAGGTTGTCAGTCTTTCGATAATGCTCCAACACTTTGATTTTGTCCGCATAGTTGAGGATCCGCATAATTACCGGACGTGGTCGCCCACCACGGTTTGGTCTGTCAGGGCCAACGTGGTGTGCCCTTTCTATGTTTAGTGGGACTCCTTTAAGATAAAGGGGTAGTTGTTCCGGAAGCCAGGTAGATAGGAGGTGGAGTAGCTTGCAGTGGTGTAGCTTGGTTCCACGGTGCCCGGAGCAAGGGCATGTTTCGCACCCCCCCCCCCCTCCTCTGCTAGTAAAACGCACAGATGGGGGTTAAGGATTAGTCCTGCCTGTTGAGACCTTCCTATTCTGTGCCACCGGATGCTGGGGCCATCACTAGTCGCTGCCTGATGTGGGGGGGTCAGTTGCTGTGGCCAGGTAGGTGCTGGCTCCCTGCCGCTCTGGCTGTTGCCCAGGCGACACTGTGTACTGTGGCCAGTTGCTGGGTGCGAGGCCTGGGCTCTCCTTCACTCCTGTGGCCACCAGGACTTGTGGCCACCAGGACTTGCGGATCAAGGATGCCACATTGGCCATGGAGAGGAGAAGTGCCTGGTCCCTGGAGAGGAAGAGGAAGCCCGAGGTCAGGGGTCAGTGCGACGAGGAGGAGGAGAGTGAAGCTGCTTGGCGAGGGGCAGGAGGAGGAAGAGCAGCAGCGTGGCCAGCAGCGTATGGGAGCAGAGAGAGGACGGAGCGGAGATTGACAGCTCCAGTCCCCGGCACCCAACAGCAGCGCCCGATACCCGGCAGCCAGGTGCCGTGGACTGGTGCGGTGATGCGACTGCCGGGTATCGGGCGCTGCTGTCGGGTGCCGGGGACTGGAACTGTCAATCTCCGCTCCGTCCTCTCTCTGCTCCCATGCGCTGCTGGGAACGCTGCTGGCTGCTCTTCCTCCTCCTGCCCCATCGCCACACAGCTTCACTCTCCTTCGCGCTGACCCCCGACCCCGGGCTTCCTCTCCTAATGTGGGCTCCTTGTTCCGCCCCCCTACACAGGCACAACGGGGATCCACGGCACAGAGGGGAGCGGGCGAGCAGGGCGGGGGAGCCGGCGGCAGAGCTCCGGCGCCAGGTGACATGTCGGCGCCCGGAGCTGGTGCTCCGCCCTAGCTACGCCTCTGGTAGCTTGTGGCCTTTCACCGATTCCGGGTTACCCACCACCTGCAGATTATTATGTTGGCTCCTGTTTTCAAGGTCATCAATCTTCTCCTGAGGGCCAGCATATATTTACATTGGACATGTATAGTGCATTGGGCTGTATGAAGGTTGTCCTCCAACGATGTAACCCTCTGTTCCACTGCATACAAACGCTGGGAATGTTGGGTCAGATGGGAAAGGGTAGAATCAATAGACTCCTTGAGCTCCGCCAGTTTCTCATCCGGTAAGGGTCCAATGACCGCAGCAATATCAGGTGGTTTCATTTTGGATTGGGCAGGTACAGGGGTGGATTTACGTTTATTTCTGGAGGAAGATCTGATGGAGGAGCGATCAGAATCAGTAGAGTTTCCATAGGTGGTGTCGTCAGGGAGGCCGACAGCCTGGGCCGTATAGGACATTTGAAGAACTTTCTTATAAACTAAAGTCCCACTACGCTGCAGGAGGTGGGCAGAGGGGCGTAGGAGGAGAGATTTGGAGGCTATGTGTGTAACAGTAGATTGTCAAATATAGCAGGAGGATAATCACATCGTAAGGTAGATTGAAGCAACAAAAACTTTAGGCCCCTCAGGGCATGGGGGGGGGGGGGGGAGAGGCCAGATTACTTTACAGGGTAATAGAAAGCCATAGTCTTTCTGAATAGTGTGGGGTGTTTTTTGCTGAAAGCAAAGGTTTATTAGGCGCTTGTTGGGGGGGGGGGGGGGGGGGGGGGTTGGGAATAGGGTTGGAGGGGTGAGGATAATAATAAAGAGAAAGAAGAGAGTGGAAATGGAATTAAATAAATAAAATCTGAAATTGTCACGGACCCTCCGGGCGCCTGCTCCGATACGTCAATCTGAGCAGCTCCGGCCGTGACTGGGGTTCACTTTGGACTCTCGGGTCCTTTACTTGAGGTACACTGCCACCAGCCAAAACCTGATTTTAGCGCTTGAAACTGCGCAAGGGGCGGCTTGACTCGCACCTGACCGCACAATACAATATACAAATGGTAGCACGCTGGAGCGTTCTCTTCTGAGGCTAATGAGTCTTAAGAACACAGAACCAGGACTGAGAATATGTATTATTTATTCCTAGAAATACTACAGAGCTTTAAGTGGTAAAAAATGGTTACAAGATAGTATAATGATTTTAAAAGTACACACAAGATTAAATGCAATTTCAGAAATAAAAAGGGATAAAAAGAAATGACAGAACTGTATCTTACACGTAAGTACACATCCTGACGTGGGGGGGCTCCACAAGAAATCTCTGGTCGCTTACAGCCTGTTTGCTACACCCCCAGGTAGTGACACCGGTCTATAGGGAGAAGGGTCTTAGTTATACCTTGCAGACTCCCTCATCCCTCCCACCTTTGGGATTTGACTCTTTCCATGCTGATCACTTTTTCCTGGATAAATGAAGAATTGGTCCACTGCTGTGAAGTAGATTTTAGACATTCCTCAAGTGATAAGAGGTAATTTAGTGGAGGGGCAGAGAACCTTTGGCCTGTTGGCCGGACACTATTGCTCTTCTCCCCAATCTGGTTTATGAGGGGTTTCCGATCTTATCTGACATCCTAACTTCAGAGGATTTCTACAGATGTCAAACAGAGGGAATACAGGCCTCAAACTCAAACCAGGGTCACCTACAGTTTACCCACATAATAAAAGACATGTCCTGATTCCAATACTCACAGGAGACATAACTTTACAACAATATCAGACATACATTGATCGAACAGATAATCATAACAAGAGGCATACGTTAATTTGATCGATCACCTGATCTGATCGTTACAGAAATGAATAAAATTAAAATTAAAAGATGAAAAAAAAGAAAAAAAAAAAAGAAAAAATAAATTAAAAAATTA
Organism: Crinia signifera; assembly: GCF_055691185.1. NCBI lineage: Eukaryota > Metazoa > Chordata > Amphibia > Anura > Myobatrachidae > Crinia > Crinia signifera. The sequence continues at coordinate 167,076,657 of NC_139225.1, forward strand.
AAAAAATGACAAGAATATAAATAAATAAATAAAATGAATTAGAGATGAATGAATAATAAGAATAAAAATAAGGATATAAATAAAAATAAATATAAACATAAAAAATAAATAAAATAAATAATGAAAATAAAATAAAATTATGCATAAAATGTTTACACTCTTTTTTGCAGTATTACAAAACTACAACAAGCGCCTAATAAACCTTTGCTTTCAGCAAAAAACACCCCGCACTATATGTAACTCATTGGGCTGCTCCAACACAAAGCTCAATATCGTTTTGGAAACCCCCAAAATCTCCATTTCAGAATAGTGTATTCAAAACAGATACACAAAACAGATACACAGCATTTCTCCCTGGGCAAGGGAGACAGATGGATCAGATGGGCTGTGCACATTAAGGGGGTATTGCAGAGGGTCCCTCTAGGCCACAACCTGAGGAAGGGCCGGGAAGCCATTACCGGCTCTGCGACCAGCAAACCCCCGGGTCCCCGTGATGATGTCCAGCCGGCAGTGGGGCGGACAGGTATGGCCAGGGAAGGTTTAGGCTGAGAAAATGGGAGCTGCAGGGGTATGCTGCCGTCCGGAATGGCTGCCAAGCCACGCCCCCCCTCAAATACGTTATTACTGCAATATGTAGCACTTATCCTCATGTATTACACTCCAATTTCCCTATATAGTGTAATCCTGCGAGCAGGGCCCTCCTACCTCTATGTCTGTTATTCCCCAGTCACATCTTATTACTGCAATATGTAGCACTTATCCTCATGTATCACACTCCTATTTCCCTGTATAGTGTAAGCCTGCGAGCAGGGCCCTCCTACCTCTATGTCTGTTATTCCCCAGTCACATCTTATTACTGCAATATGTAGCACTTATCCTCATGTATCACACTCCTATTTCCCTATAGTGTAATCCTGCGAGCAGGGCCCTCCTACCTCTATGTCTGTTATTCCCCAGTCACATCTTATTACAGCAATATGTAGCACTTATCCTCATGTATCACACTCCTATTTCCCTATAGTGTAATCCTGCGAGCAGGGCCCTCCTACCTCTATGTCTGTTATTCCCCAGTCACATCTTATTACTGCAATATGTAGCACTTATCCTCATGTATCACACTCCTATTTCCCTATATAGTGTAAGCCTGCGAGCAGGTCCCTCCTACCTCTATGTCTGTTATTCCCCAGTCACATCGTATTACTGTAATATGTAGCACTTATCCTCATGTATCACACTCCTATTTCCCTATATAGTGTAAGCCTGAGAGCAGGGCCCTCCTACTTCTATGTCTGTTATTCCCCAGTCACATCTTATTACTGCAATATGTAGCACTTATCCTCATGTATCACACTCCTATTTCCCTATATAGTGTAAGCCTGCGAGCAGGACCCTCCTACCTCTATGTCTGTTATTCCCCAGTCACATCTTATTACTGCAATATGTAGCACTTATCCTCATGTATCACACTCCTATTTCCCTATATAGTGTAATCCTGCGAGCAGGACCCTCCTACCTCTATGTCTGTTATTCCCCAGTCACATTTTATTACTGCAATATGTAGCACTTATCCTCACATATCACACTCCTATTTCCCTATAGTGTAATCCTGCGAGCAGGGCCCTCCTACCTCTATGTCTGTTATTCCCCAGTCACATCTTATTACTGCAATATGTAGCACTTATCCTCATGTATCACACTCCTATTTCCCTATATAGTGTAAGCCTGCGAGCAGGTCCCTCCTACCTCTATGTCTGTTATTCCCCAGTCACATCTTATTACTGCAATATGTAGCACTTATCCTCATGTATCAAACTCCTATTTCCCTATACAGTGTAATCCTGCAAGCAGGGCCCTCCTACCTCTATGTCTGTTATTCCCCAGTCACATCTTATTACTGCAATATGTAGCACTTATCCTCATGTATCACACTCCTATTTCCCTATATAGTGTAAGCCTGCGAGCAGGACCCTCCTACCTCTAGGTCTGTTATTCCCCAGTCACATCTTATTACTGCAATATGTAGCACTTATCCCCATGTATCACACTCCTATTTCCCTATATAGTGTAAGCCTGCGAGCAGGGCCCTCCTTCCTCTATGTCTGTTATTCCCCAGTCACATCTTATTACTGCAATATGTAGCACTTATCCTCATGTATCACACTCCTATTTCCCTATAGTGTAAGCCTGCGAGCAGGTCCCTCCTCCCTCTATGTCTGTTATTCCCCAGTCACATCGTATTACTGTAATATGTAGCACTTATCCTCATGTATCACACTCCTATTTCCCTATATAGTGTAAGCCTGCGAGCAGGACCCTCCTCCCTCTATGTCTGTTATTCCCCAGTCACATCTTATTACTGCAATATGTAGCACTTATCCTCATGTATCACACTCCTATTTCCCTATACAGTGTAATCCTGCGAGCAGGGCCCTCCTACCTCTATGTCTGTTATTCCCCAGTCACATCTTATTACTGCAATATGTAGCACTTATCCTCATGTATCACACTCCTATTTCCCTATATAGTGTAAGCCTGCGAGCAGGTCCCTCCTACCTCTATGTCTGTTATTCCCCAGTCACATCTTATTACTGCAATATGTAGCACTTATCCTCATGTATCACACCCCTATTTCCCTATATAGTGTAATCCTGCGAGCAGGACCCTCCTACCTCTATGTCTGTTATTCCCGTCACATCTTATTACTGCAATATGTAGCACTTATCCTCATGTATCACACTCCTATTCCCCTATATAGTGTAAGCCTGAGAGCAGGGCCCTCTTACCTCTATGTCTGTTATACCCCAGTCACATCTTATTACTGCAATATGTGGCACTTATCCTCATGTATCACACTCCTATTTCCCTATACAGTGTAAGCCTGCGAGCAGGGCCCTCCTACCTCTATGTCTGTTATTCCCCAGTCACATCTTATTACTGCAATATGTAGCACTTATCCTCATGTATCACACTCCTATTCCCCTATATAGTGTAAGCCTGCGAGCAGGGCCCTCCTACCTCTATGTCTGTTATTCCCCAGTCACATCTTATTACTGCAATATGTAGCACTTATCCTCATGTATCACACTCCTATTCCCCTATATAGTGTAAGCCTGCGAGCAGGACCCTCCTACCTCTATGTCTGTTATTCCCCAGTCACATCTTATTACTGCAATATGTAGCACTTATCCTCATGTATCACACTCCTATTTCCCTATACAGTGTAAGCCTGCGAGCAGGACCCTCCTACCTCTATGTCTGTTATTCCCCAGTCACATCTTATTACTGCAATATGTAGCACTTATCCTCATGTATCACACTCCTATTTCCCTATATAGCGTAATCCTGCGAGCAGGACCCTCCTACCTCTATGTCTGTTATTCCCCAGTCACATCTTATTACTGCAATATGTAGCACTTATCCTCATGTATCACACTCCTATTTCCCTATATAGTGTAAGCCTGCGAGCAGGACCCTCCTACCTCTATGTCTGTTATTCCCCAGTCACATCTTATTACTGCAATATGTAGCACTTATCCTCATGTATCACACTACTATTTCCCTATATAGTGTAATCCTGCGAGCAGGACCCTCCTCCCTCTATGTCTGTTATTCCCCAGTCACATCTTATTACTGCAATATGTAGCACTTATCCTCATGTATCACACTCCTATTTCCCTATATAGTGTAAGCCGGCGAGCAGGACCCTCCTACCTCTGTCTGTTATTCCCCAGTCACATCTTATTACTGCAATATGTAGCACTTATCCTCATGTATCACATTCCTATTTCCCTATATAGTGTAATTCTGCGAGCAGGGCCCTCCTACCTCTATGTCTGTTATTCCCCAGTCACACCTTATTACTGCAATATGTAGCATTTATCCTCATGTATCACACTCCTATTTCCCTATATAGTGTAATTCTGCGAGCAGGGCCCTCCTACCTCTATGTCTGTTATTCCCCAGTCACATCTTATTACTGCAATATGTAGCACTTATCCTCATGTATCACATTCCTATTTCCCTATATAGTGTAAGCCTGCGAGCAGGACCCTCCTACCTCTATGTCTGTTATTCCCCAGTCACATCTTATTACTGCAATATGTAGCACTTATCCTCATGTATCACACTCCTATTCCCCTATATAGTGTAAGCCTGCGAGCAGGACCCTCCTACCTCTATGTCTGTTATTCCCCAGTCACATCTTATTACTGCAATATGTAGCACTTATCCTCATGTATCACACTCCTATTTCCCTATATAGTGTAATCCTGCGAGCAGGACCCTCCTACCTCTATGTCTGTTATTCCCCAGTCACATCTTATTACTGCAATATGTAGCACTTATCCTCATGTATCACACTCCTATTTCCCTATACAGTGTAAGCCTGCGAGCAGGGTCCTCCTACCTCTGTCTGTTATTCCCCAGTCACACCTTATTACTGCAATATGTAGCACTTATCCTCATGTATCACACTCCTATTTCCCTATATAGTGTAAGCCTGCGAGCAGGACCCTCCTACCTCTATGTCTGTTATTCCCCAGTCACATCTTATTACTGCAATATGTAGCACTTATCCTCATGTATCGCACTCCTATTTCCCTATAGTGTAATCCTGCGAGCAGGACCCTCCTACCTCTATGTCTGTTATTCCCCAGTCACATATTATTACTGCAATATGTAGCACTTATCCTCATGTATCACACTCCTATTTCCCTATATAGTGTAAGCCTGCGAGCAGGACCCTCCTACCTCTATGTCTGTTATTCCCCAGTCACATCTTATTACTGCAATATGTAGCACTTATCCTCATGTATCACACTCCTATTTCCCTATATAGTGTAAGCCTGCGAGCAGGGCCCTCCTACCTCTATGTCTGTTATTCCCCAGTCACATCTTATTACTGCAATATGTAGCACTTATCCTCATGTATCACACTCCTATTTCCCTGTAGTGTAAGCCTGCAAGCAGGGCCCTCCTACCTCTATGTCTGTTATTCCCCAGTCACATCTTATTACTGCAATATGTAGCACTTATCCTCATGTATCACACTCCTATTTCCCTATATAGTGTAATCCTGCGAGCAGGACCCTCCTACCTCTATGTCTGTTATTCCCGTCACATCTTATTACTGCAATATGTAGCCCTTATCCCCATGTATCACACTCCTATTTCCCTATAGTGTAAGCCTGCGAGCAGGGCCCTCCTACCTCTATGTCTGTTATTCCCCAGTCACATCTTATTACTGCAATATGTAGCAATTATCCTCATGTATCACAGTACTATTTCCCTATATAGTGTAAGCCTGCAAGCAGGACCCTCCTACCTCTATGTCTGTTATTCCCCAGTCACATCTTATTACTGCAATATGTAGCACTTATCCTGATGTATCACACTCCTATTTCCCTATAGTGTAAGCCTGCGAGCAGGGCCCTCCTACCTCTATGTCTGTTATTCCCCAGTCACATCTTATTACTGCAATATGTAGCACTTATCCCCATGTATCACATTCCTATTTCCCTATACAGTGTAATCCTGCGAGCAGGGCCCTCCTACCTCTATGTCTGTTATTCCTCAGTCACATCTTATTACTGCAATATGTAGCACTTATCCTCATGTATCACACTCCTATTTCCCTATATAGTGTACTCCTGCGAGCAGGGCCCTTCTACCTCTATTGTCTGTTATTCCCCAGTCACATCGTATTACTGCGATATGTAGCACTTATCCTCATGTATCACACTCCTATTTCCCTATATAGTGTAAGCCTGCGAGCAGGACCCTCCTACCTCTATGTCTGTTATTCCCCAGTCACATCTTATTACTGCAATATGTAGCACTTATCCTCATGTATCACACTCCTATTTCCCTATAGTGTAAGCCTGCGAGCAGGGCCCTCCTACCTCTATGTCTGTTATTCCCCAGTCACATCTTATTACTGCAATATGTAGCACTTATCCTCATGTATCACACTCCTATTTCCCTATATAGTGTAAGCCTGCGAGCAGGTCCCTCCTACCTCTATGTCTGTTATTCCCCAGTCACATCTTATTACTGCAATATGTAGCACTTATCCTCATGTATCACACTCCTATTTCCCTATATAGTGTAAGCCTGCGAGCAGGGCCCTCCTACCTCTATGTCTGTTATTCCCCAGTCACATCTTATTACTGCAATATGTAGCATTATCCTCATGTATCACACTCCTATTTCCCTATAGTGTAAGCCTGCGAGCAGGGCCCTCCTACCTCTATGTCTGTTATTCCCCAGTCACATCTTATTACTGCAGTATGTAGCACTTATCCTCATGTATCACACTCCTATTTCCCTATATAGTATAAGCCTGCGAGCAGGGCCCTCCTACCTCTATGTCTGTTATTCCCCAGTCACATCTTATTACTGCAATATGTAGCAATTATCCCTCAGGAGAGGGCAGAGAGGCGGCAGAATGGCCAGGAGAAGGCAGAAAGGCAGAATGACGACCAGGAAAGTGAAGAGAGGAGGGAGGAGTGTCAGGAGGGGGCAAAGAGGCGGAAGGACAGTGAGGAGAGGGTACAGAGGGTGGAGGACAGCCAGGAGAGGGCAGAGAGGCAGGAGGACAGTCAGGAGAGGGCAGAGAGGTGGGAGGACGGCAAGGAGAGGAAAGGGCAGAGAGAAAGGAAACAGAGGGGAGAGGGCAGAGACAGAGGAGTAACTAAAGCACCGAAGCCCCCGTGGCCGCGGGTGGGCGCTGTACATGTGTGGGCGCTGGGGGGCTGTGGTGCTATAGTTAGCCCCCTCCCGTCCGCCAATCCGCCGCCCGCAGCCTTACCTGTCTTGCTGGTCCCGTCCCGGCTCCCTTGCCGGCTTCATTCTTCTGCTAGTGAGACGGACCACATTAAAATGTCCCCCCCATATAGCAGACAGTTCTCTGAAATTGTCTGCTGTATGGGGGTGGACATTTTGTGTTGGTCCGTCTCACTAGCAGAAGAATGAAGCCAGCAAGGGAGCCGGGACGGGACCAGCTAGACAGGTAAGGCTGTGGGCGGGGGGTGCGACGAGGGGGCGCCCAATTCATAGTTACACCACTGGGCAGGGAGGCCGGAGGTCAGCCAGGAGGGGCAGAGAGGAGGGAGGACAGCCGGGAGGGGGCAGAGAGGCAGGAGGACAGCCAGGAGAAGGCAGAGAGGCGGGATGACAGCCAGGAGAGGGCAGAGAGTCAGGAGGACAGCCAGGAGAGGGCAGAGAGTCAGGAGGACAGCCAGGAGAGGGCAGAGAGGCGGGATGACAGCCAGGAGAGGGCAGAGAGGCGGGATGACAGCCAGGAGAGGGCAGAGAGTCAGGAGGACAGCCAGGAGAGGGCAGAGAGTCAGGAGGACAGCCAGGAGAGGGCAGAGAGGCGGGATGACAGCCAGGAGAGGGCAGAGAGGCGGGATGACAGCCAGGAGAGGGCAGAAAGGCGGGATGACAGCCATGAGAGGGCAGAGAGTCAGGAGGACAGCCATGAGAGGGCAGAGAGTCAGGAGGACAGCCATGAGAGGGCAGAGAGGAAAGAGGACAGCCAGGAGAGGGCAGGGGCAGGAGGACAACCAGGAGAGGACAGAGAGGCAGGAGGAGAGCCAGGAGAGGGCAGAGAGGCAGGAGGAGAGCCAGGAGAGGGCAGAGGCAGGAGGACAGCCAGGAGAGGGCGGAGAAGTAGAAGGATAGCCAGGAGAGGACAGAGAGGAAGGAGGACAGCCAGGGGAGGGCAGGGAGGCAGGAGGACAGCCAGGAGAGGACAGGGAGGTAGGAGGACAGCCAGGGGAGGGCAGGGAGGCAGGAGGACAGCCAGGAGAGGGCAGAGAGGAAGGAGGACAGCCAGAGGAGGGCAGGGAGGCAGGAGGACAGCCAGGAGAGGACAGGGAGGTAGGAGGACAGCCAAGAGTGGGCAGAGAGGTAGGAGGAAAGCCAGGAGAGAGCAGAGAGGTAGGAGGACAGCCAGGGGAGGGCAGATAGGTGGGAGGACAGCCAGGAGAGGGTAGAGAGGAGGGAGGACAGCCAGGAAAAGGCAGAGAGGCAGGAGGACAGCGGCGAGAGGGCAGAGAGGAGGGAGGACAGCCAGGAGAGGGCCGAGAGGTAGGAGGACAGCAGGGAGAAGGCAGAGAGGATGGAGGACAGCCAGGAGGGGGCAGAGAGGCAGGAGGACAGCCAGGAAAGGGCAGAGAGAAAGGAGGACAGCGGGGAGAGGGAAGAGAGGCAGGAGGTCAGCCAGGAGGGGCAGAGAGGAGGGAGGACAGCCGGGAGGGGGCAGAGAGGCAGGAGGACAGCCGGGAGAAGGCAGAGAGGTAGGAGGATGGACAGGAGAGGGCAGAGAGGCAGGAGGACAGCCAGGGGAGGGCAAATGTAGGACGACAGCCAGGAGAGGGCAGATAGGAACGAGGACAGCCAGGAGAGGGCAGAGAGGTGGGATGACAGCCAGGAGAGGGCAGAGAGGCAGGAAAACAGCCAGGAGAGGGCAGAGAGGCAAGAGGACAGCCAGGAGAGGGCAGAGAGGTAGGATGACAGCCAGGAGAGGACAGAGAGGTAGGAGGACAGCCAGGAGAGGGCAGTGGCAGGAGGACAGCCAGGAGAGGACAGAGAGGTAGGAGGACAGCCAGGAGAGGGCAGAGAGGAAGGAGGACAGCCAGGAGAGGGCAGAGAGGAAGGAGGACAGCCAGGAGAGGGCAGAGAGGTAGGAGGACAGCCAGGAGAGGGCAGAGAGGTAGGAGGACAGCCAGGAGAGGGCAGAGAGGAAGGAGGACAGCCAGGAGATGGCAGAGAGGCAGGAGGACAGCCAGGAGAGGGCAGAGAGGCAGGAGGAAAGCCAGGAGAGAGCAGACAGGTAGGAGGACAGCCAGGAGAGGGCAGAGAGGCAGGAGGACAGAGAGTAGATAGGGCAGAGAGGTAGGAGGACAGACAGGAGAGGGCAGAGAGGCAGGAGGAAAGCCAGGAGAGGGCAGAGAGGCAGGAGGATAGCCAGGAGAGGGCAGAGAGGCAGGATGAAAGCCAGGAGAGGGCAGATAGGTAGGAGGTTAGCCAGGAGAGGGCAGAGAGGTAGGAGGTTAGCCAGGAGAGGGCAGAGAGGTAGGAGGACAGACAGGAGAGGGCAGAGAGGCAGGAGGAAAGCCAGGAGAGGGCAGAGAGGCAGGAGGATAGCCAGGAGAGGGCAGAGAGACAGGATGAAAGCCCGGAGAGGGCAGATAGGTAGGAGGTTAGCCAGGAGAGGGCAGAGAGGCAGGAGGTTAGCCAGGAGAGGGCAGAGAGGTAGGAGGACAGCCAGGAGAGGGCAGAGGTAGGTGGTTAGCCAGGAGAGGGCAGAGAGGCAGGAGGACAGACAGGAGAGGGCAGAGAGGCAGGAGGACAGCCAGGAGAGGGTAGAGAGGCAGGAGGACAGCCAGGAGAGGGCAGAGAGGCAGGAGGACAGCCAGAAGAGGGCAGAGAGGCAGGAGGACAGCCAGGAAAGGGCAGAGAGGCAGGAGGACAGCCAGGGGAGGGCAGAGAGGTAGGAGGACAGCCAGGAGAGGGCAGAGAGGTAGGAGGACAGCCAGGAGAGGGTGGAGAGGAAGGAGGTTAGCCAGGAGAGGGCAGAGAGGTAGGAGGACAGAGAGTAGATAGGGCAGAGAGGCAGGAGGACAGCCAGGAGAGGGCAGAGAGGCAGGAGGACAGCCAGGAGAGGGCAGAGAGGCAGGAGGACAGCCAGGAGAGGGCAGAGAGGCAGGACGAAAGCCAGGAGAGGGCAGATAGGTAGGAGGTTAGCCAGGAGAGGGCAGAGAGGCAGGAGGACAGCCAGGAGAGGGCAGAGCAGTAGGACGAAAGCCAGGAGAGGACAGAGAGGCAGGACGAAAGCCAGGAGAGGGCAGATAGGTAGGAAGACAGCCAGGAGAGGGCAGAGAGGCAGGAGGACAGCCAGGAGAGGGCAGAGAGGCAGGAGGAAAGCCAGGAGAGAGCAGACAGGTATGAGGACAGCCAAGAGAGGGCAGAGAGGCAGGAGGACTGCCAGGAGAGGGCAGAGATGCAGGAGGACAGCCAGGAGAGGGCAGAGAGGCAGGAGGACAGCCAGGACAGGGCAGAGAGGCAGGAGAACAGCCATGAGAGGGCAGAGAGGCAAGAGGACAGCCAGGAGAGGGCAGAGAGGTAGGATGACAGCCAGGAGAGAACAGAGAGGCAGGAGGACAGCCAGGAGAGGACAGAGAGGCAGGAGAACAGCCAGGAGAGGGCAGAGAGGCAGGAGAACAGCCAGGAGAGGGCAGAGAGGCAAGAGGACAGCCAGGAGAGGGCAGAGAGGTAGGATGACAGCCAGGAGAGGACAGAGAGGCAGGAGGACAGCCAGGAGAGGACAGAGAGGTAGGAGGACAGCCAGGAGAGGGCAGAGAGGAAGGAGGACAGCCAGGAGAGGGCAGAGAGGTAGGATGACAGCCAGGAGAGGACAGAGAGGTAGGAGGATAGCCAGGAGAGGGCAGAGAGGAAGGAGGACCGCCAGGAGAGGGCGGAGAGGTAGGAGGTCAGGCAGGAGAGGGCAGAGAGGCAGAAGGACAGCCAGGAGAGGGCGGAGAGGTAGGAGGTCAGCCAGGAGAGGGCGGAGAGGTAGGAGGTTAGCCAGGAGAGAGCGGAGAAGCAGGAGGACAGCCAGGAGATGGCAGAGAGGTAGAAGGTTAGCCAGGAGAGGGCAGAGAGGCAGGAGGTCAGCCAGGAGAGGGCAGAGATGCGGGAGGACAGCCAGGAGAGGGCAGATAGGTAGGAGGTTAGCCAGGAGAGGGCAGAGAGGCAGGAGGTCAGCCAGGAGAGGGCAGAGATGTGGGAGGACAGCCAGGAGAGGGCAGGAAGTCATGGGCAAGGCAGGAGAGGGCAGAGAGGCAGGAGGACAGCAAGGAGAGTGCAGAGAGGAGGGAGGAGAGCCAGGAGAGGGCAGAGCGGTAGAACGAAAGCCAGGAGAGGGCAGAGAGGCAGGAGGACAGCCAGGAGAGGGCAGAGAGGCAGGAGGACAGCCAGAAGAGGGTGGAAATGAAGGAGGTTAGCCGGGAGAGGGCGGCGAGGTAGGAGGGCAGCCAGGAGATGGCAGAGAGGCAGGAGGACAGCCAGGAGAGGGCAGAGAGGCAGGAGGACAGCCAGGAGAGGGTGGAGAGGAAGGAGGTTAGCCAGGAGAGGGCAGAGAGGTAGGAGGACAGAGAGTAGATAGGGCAGAGAGGTAGGAGGACAGACAGGAGAGGGCAGAGAGGCAGGAGGAAACCAGGAGAGGGCAGAGAGGAAAGAGGACAGCCAGGAGAGGGCAGAGAATCAGGAGGACAGCCATGAGAGGGCAGAGAGGAAAGAGGACAGCCAGGAGAGGGCAGAGGCAGGAGGACAGCCAGGAGAGGACAGAGAGGTAGGAGGACAGCCAGGAGAGGGCAGAGAGGCAGGAGGACAGCCAGGAGAGGGCGGAGAAGTAGAAGGATAGCCAGGAGAGGACAGAGAGGAAGGAGGACAGCTAGGGGAGGGCAGGGAGGCAGGAGGACAGCCAGGAGAGGACAGGGAGGAAGGAGGACAGCCAAGAGTGGGCAGAGAGGTAGGAGGAAATCCAGGAGAGAGCAGAGAGGTAGGAGGACAGCCAGGGGAGAGCAGATAGGTGGGAGGACAGCCAGGAGAGGGCAGAGAGGTAAGAGAGTAGCGAGGAGAGGGTAGAGAGGAGGGAGGACAGCCAGGAAAAGGCAGAGAGGCAGGAGGACAGCGGCGAGAGGGCAGAGAGGAGGGAGGACAGCCAGGAGGGGGCATAGAGGCAGGAGGACAGCGGGGAGAGGGCAGAGAGGAGGGAGGACAGCCAGGAGAGGGCCGAGAGGTAGGAGGACAGCAGGGAGAAGGCAGAGAGGAGGGAGGACAGCAGGGAGAAGGCAGAGAGGAGGGAGGACAGCCAGGAGGGGGCAGAGAGGCAGGAGGACAGCCAGGAAAGGGCAGAGAGAAAGGAGGACAGCGGGGAGAGGGAAGAGAGGCAGGAGGTCAGCCAGGAGGGGCAGAGAGGAGGGAGGACAGCCGGGAGGGGGCAGAGAGGCAGGAGGACAGCCGGGAGAAGGCAGAGAGGTAGGAGGATGGACAGGAGAGGGCAGAGAGGCAGTAGGACAGCCAGGGGAGGGCAAAGGTAGGAGGACAGCCAGGAGAGGGCAGATAGGAAGAAGGGCAGCCAGGAGAGGGCAGAGAGGCGGGATGACAGCCAGGAGAGGGCAGAGAGGCAGGAGAACAGCCAGGAGAGGGCAGAGAGGCAAGAGGACAGCCAGGAGAGGGCAGAGAGGTAGGATGACAGCCAGAAGAGGACAGAGAGGTAGGAGGACAGCCAGGAGAGGGCAGTGGCAGGAGGACAGCCAGGAGAGGACAGAGAGGTAGGAGGACAGCCAGGAGAGGGCAGAGAGGTAGGAGGACAGCCAGGAGAGGGCAGAGAGGCAGGAGGACAGCCAGGAGAGGGCAGAGAGGTAGCAGGACAGCCAGGAGAGGGCAGAGAGGAAGGAGGACAGCCAGGAGATGGCAGAGAGGCAGGAGGACAGCCAGGAGAGGGCAGAGAGGCAGGAGGACAGCCAGGAGAGAGCAGACAGGTAGGAGGACAGCCAGGAGAGGGCAGAGAGGCAGGAGGACAGAGAGTAGATAGGGCAGTGAGGTAGGAGGACAGACAACAGAGGGCAGAGAGGCAGGAGGAAAGCCAGGAGAGGGCAGAGAGGCAGGAGGATAGCCAGGAGAGGGCAGAGAGGCAGGATGAAAGCCAGGAGAGGGCAGAGAGGCAGGATGAAAGCCAGGAGAGGGCAGAGAGGCAGGAGGTTAGCCAGGAGAGGGCAGAGAGGTAGGAGGACAGCCAGGAGAGGGCAGAGGTAGGTGGTTAGTAAGGAGAGGGCAGAGAGGCAGGAGGACAGCCAGGAGAGGGCAGAGAGGCAGGAGGACAGCCAGGAGAGGGTAGAGAGGCAGGATGACAGCCAGGAGAGGACAGAGAGGCAGGAGGACAGCCAGGAGAGGACAGAGAGGTAGGAGGACAGCCAGGAGAGGGCAGAGAGGAAGGAGGACAGCCAGGAGAGGACAGAGAGGCAGGAGGACAGCCAGGAGAGGGCAGAGAGGTAGGATGACAGCCAGGAGAGGACAGAGAGGTAGGAGGATAGCCAGGAGAGGGCAGAGAGGAAGGAGGACAGCCAGGAGAGGGCGGAGAGGTAGGAGGTCAGCCAGGAGAGGGCGGAGAGGTAGGAGGTTAGCCAGGAGAGGGCGGAGAGGCAGGAGGACAGCCAGGAGATGGCAGAGAGGTAGAAGGTTAGCCAGGAGAGGGCAGAGATGCGGGAGGACAGCCAGGAGAGGGCAGATAGGTAGGAGGTTAGCCAGGAGAGGGCAGAGAGGCAGGAGGTCAGCCAGGAGAGGGCAGAGATGTGGGAGGACAGCCAGGAGAGGGCAGGAAGTCAGGGGCAAGGCAGGAGAGGGCAGAGAGGCAGGAGGACAGCCAGGAGAGGGCAGAGAGGCAGGAGGACAGCCAGAAGAGGGTGGAGATGAAGGAGGTTCGCCAGGAGAGGGCGGCGAGGTAGGAGGGCAGCGAGGAGAGGGTGGAGAGGAAGGAGGTTTGCCAGGAGAGGGCAGAGAGGTAGGAGGACAGAGAGTAGATAGGGCAGAGAGGTAGGAGGACAGACAGGAGAGGGCAGAGAGGCAGGAGGAAACCAGGAGAGGGCAGAGAGGCAGAAGGATAGCCAGGAGATGGCAGAGAGGCAGGAGGACAGCCAGGAGAGGGCAGAGAGGCAGGAGGACAGCGAGGAGAGGGTGGAGAGGAAGGAGGTTTGCCAGGAGAGGGCAGAGAGGTAGGAGGACAGAGAGTAGATAGGGCAGAGAGGTAGGAGGACAGACAGGAGAGGGCAGAGAGGCAGGAGGAAACCAGAAGAGGGCAGAGAGGCAGAAGGATAGCCTGGAGAGGGCAGAGAGGCAGGACGACAGCCAGGAGAGGGCAGAGGCAGGAGGACAGCCAGGAAAGGGCAGAGAGGCAGGAGGACAGCCAGGAGAGGGCAGAGCAGTAGGACGAAAGCCAGGAGAGGGCAGAGAGGCAGGACGAAAGCCAGGAGAGGGCAGATAGGTATGAGGACATCCAGGAGAGGGCAGAGAGGCAGGAGGACAGCCAGGAGAGGGCAGAGAGGCAGGAGGAAAGCCAGGAGAAAGCAGAGAGGTAGGAGGACAGCCAGGAGAGGGCAGAGGTAGGTGGTTAGCCAGGATAGGGCAGAGAGGCAGGAGGACAGCCAGGAGAGGGCAGATAGGCAGGAGGACAGCCAGGAGAGGGTAGAGAGGCAGGAGGACAGCCAGGAGAGGGCAGAGAGAGGCAGGAGGATAGCCAGGGGAGGGCAGAGAGGCAGGAGGACAGCCAGGGGAGGGCGGAGGGGCAGGAGGACAGCCAGGGGAGGGCAGAGAGGTAGGAGAAAAGCCAGGAGAGGGCAGAGAGGCAGGAGGAGAGCAGCCAGGAGAGGGCAGAGAGGCAGGACGACAGCCAGGAGAGGGCAGAGGCAGGAGGACAGCCAGGAGAGGGCAGAGAGGTAGGAGGGCAGCCAGGAGATGGCAGAGAGGCAGGAGGACAGCCAGGAGAGGGCAGAGAGGCAGGAGGACAGCCAGGAGAATGTGGAGAGGAAGGAGGTTAGCCAGGAGAGGGCGGAGAGGTAGGAGGTTAGCCAGGAGAGGGCGGAGAGGCAGGAGGACAGCCAGGAGATGGCAGAGAGGTAGAAGGTTAGCCAGGAGAGGGCAGAGATGCGGGAGGACAGCCAGGAGAGGGCAGATAGGTAGGAGGTTAGCCAGGAGAGGGCAGAGAGGCAGGAGGTCAGCCAGGAGAGGGCAGAGATGTGGGAGGACAGCCAGGAGAGGGCAGGAAGTCAGGGGCAAGGCAGGAGAGGGCAGAGAGGCAGGAGGACAGCCAGGAGAGGGCAGAGAGGCAGGAGGACAGCCAGAAGAGGGTGGAGATGAAGGAGGTTCGCCAGGAGAGGGCGGCGAGGTAGGAGGGCAGCGAGGAGAGGGTGGAGAGGAAGGAGGTTTGCCAGGAGAGGGCAGAGAGGTAGGAGGACAGAGAGTAGATAGGGCAGAGAGGTAGGAGGACAGACAGGAGAGGGCAGAGAGGCAGGAGGAAACCAGGAGAGGGCAGAGAGGCAGAAGGATAGCCAGGAGATGGCAGAGAGGCAGGAGGACAGCCAGGAGAGGGCAGAGAGGCAGGAGGACAGCGAGGAGAGGGTGGAGAGGAAGGAGGTTTGCCAGGAGAGGGCAGAGAGGTAGGAGGACAGAGATTAGATAGGGCAGAGAGGTAGGAGGACAGACAGGAGAGGGCAGAGAGGCAGGAGGAAACCAGAAGAGGGCAGAGAGGCAGAAGGATAGCCAGGAGAGGGCAGAGAGGCAGGACGACAGCCAGGAGAGGGCAGAGGCAGGAGGACAGCCAGGAAAGGGCAGAGAGGCAGGAGGACAGCCAGGAGAGGGCAGAGCAGTAGGACGAAAGCCAGGAGAGGGCAGAGAGGCAGGACGAAAGCCAGGAGAGGGCAGATAGGTATGAGGACATCCAGGAGAGGGCAGAGAGGCAGGAGGACAGCCAGGAGAGGGCAGATAGGCAGGAGGAAAGCCAGGAGAAAGCAGAGAGGTAGGAGGACAGCCAGGAGAGGGCAGAGGTAGGTGGTTAGCCAGGATAGGGCAGAGAGGCAGGAGGACAGCCAGGAGAGGGCAGATAGGCAGGAGGACAGCCAGGAGAGGGTAGAGAGGCAGGAGGACAGCCAGGAGAGGGCAGAGAGAGGCAGGAGGATAGCCAGGGGAGGGCAGAGAGGCAGGAGGACAGCCAGGGGAGGGCGGAGGGGCAGGAGGACAGCCAGGGGAGGGCAGAGAGGTAGGAGAAAAGCCAGGAGAGGGCAGAGAGGCAGGAGGAGAGCAGCCAGGAGAGGGCAGAGAGGCAGGACGACAGCCAGGAGAGGGCAGAGGCAGGAGGACAGCCAGGAGAGGGCAGAGAGGTAGGAGGGCAGCCAGGAGATGGCAGAGAGGCAGGAGGACAGCCAGGAGAGGGCAGAGAGGCAGGAGGACAGCCAGGAGAATGTGGAGAGGAAGGAGGTTAGCCAGGAGAGGGCAGAGAGGTAGGAGGACAGAGAGTAGATAGGGCAGAGAGGCAGGAGGACAGCCAGGAGAGGGCAGAGAGGCAGGAGGACAGCCAGGAGAGGGTGGAGAGGAAGGAGGACAGCCAGGAGAGGACAGAGAGGTAGGAGGACAGCCAGGAGAGGGCAGAGAGGCAGGAGGACAGCCAGGAGAGGGCAGAGAGGCAGGAGGACTGCCAGGAGAGGGCAGAGAGGCAGGAGGAAAGCCAGGAGAGAGCAGAGAGGTAGGAGGACAGCCAGGAGAGGGCAGAGGTAGGAGGTTAGCCAGGAGAGGGCAGAGAGGCAGGAGGACAGCCAGCGGAGGGCAGAGAGGCAGGAGGACAGCCAGGAGAGGGCAGAGAGAAAGGAGGAAAGCCAGGAGAGGGCAGAGAGGCAGGAGGACAGCCAGGAGAGGGCAGAGAGGCAGGACGAAAGCCAGGAGAGGACAGAGAGGTAGGAGGACAGCCAGGAGAGGGCAGAGAGGAAGGAGGACAGCCAGGAGAGGGCAGAGAGGCAGGAGGAAAGCCAGGAGAGGACAGAGAGGCAGGAGGACAGCCAGGAGAGGGCAGAGAGGTAGGATGACAGCCAGGAGAGAGCAGACAGGTAGGAGGACAGCCAGGAGAGGGCAGAGAGGCAGGAGGACAGAGAGTAGATAGGGCAGTGAGGCAGGAGGACAGACAGCGGAGGGCAGAGAGGCAGGAGGAAAGCCAGGAGAGGGCAGAGAGGCAGGAGGATAGCCAGGAGAGGGCAGAGAGGCAGGATGAAAGCCAGGAGAGGGCAGATAGGTAGGAGGTTAGCCAGGAGAGGGCAGAGAGGCAGGAGGTTAGCCAGGAGAGGGCAGAGAGGTAGGAGGACAGCCAGGAGAGGGCAGAGGTAGGTGGTTAGCCAGGAGAGGGCAGATAGGCAAGAGGACAGAGAGTAGATAGGGCAGAGAGGCAGGAGGACAGCCAGGAGAGGGCAGAGAGGCAGGAGGACAGCCAGGAGAGGGTGGAGAGGAAGGAGGACAGCCAGGAGAGGACAGAGAGGTAGGAGGACAGCCAGGAGAGGGCAGAGAGGCAGGAGGACAGCCAGGAGAGGGCAGAGAGGCAGGAGGACTGCCAGGAGAGGGCAGAGAGGCAGGAGGAAAGCCAGGAGAGAGCAGAGAGGTAGGAGGACAGCCAGGAGAGGGCAGAGGTAGGAGGTTAGCCAGGAGAGGGCAGAGAGGCAGGAGGACATCCAGGAGAGGGCAGAGAGGCAGGAGGACAGCCAGGAGAGGGCAGAGAGGCAGGAGGAAAGCCAGGAGAAAGCAGAGAGGTAGGAGGACAGCCAGGAGAGGGCAGAGGTAGGTGGTTAGCCAGGATAGGGCAGAGAGGCAGGAGGACAGCCAGGAGAGGGCAGATAGGCAGGAGGACAGCCAGGAGAGGGCAGATAGGCAGGAGGACAGCCAAGAGAGGGTAGAGAGGCAGGAGGACAGCCAGGAGAGGGCAGAGAGAGGCAGGAGGATAGCCAGGAGAGGGCAGATAGGTATGAGGACAGCCAGGAGAGGGCAGAGAGGTAGGAGGAGAGCCAGGAGAGGGCAGAGAAGCAGGAGGAGAGCAGCCAGGAGAGGGCAGAGAGGTAGGAGGACAGCCAGGAGAGGGCAGGGAGGTAGGAGGACAGCCAGGAGAAGGCAGAGAGGTAGGAGGACAGCCAGGGGAGGGCAGGGAGGCAGGAGGAGAGCAGCCAGGAGAGGGCAGAGAGGTAGGAGGTTAGCCAGGAGAGGGCAGAGAGGCAAGAGGACAGCCAGGAGAGAGCAGAGAGGCAGGAGGACAGCCAGGAGAGGGCAGAGAGGCAGGAGGAAAGCCAGGAGAAAGCAGAGAGGTAGGAGGACAGCTAGGAGAGGGCAGAGGTAGGAGGTTAGCCAGGAGAGAGCAGAGAGGTAGGAGGACAGAGAGTAGATAGGGCAGAGAGGTAGGAGGACAGCCAGGAGAGGGCAGAGCAGTAGGACGAAAGCCAGAAGAGGGCAGAGAGGCAGGACGAAAGCCAGGAGAGGGCAGATAGGTATGAGGACAGCCAGGAGAGGGCAGAGGTAGGAGGTTAGCCAGGAGAGGGCAGAGAGGTAGGAGGACAACCAGCAGAGGGCAGAGAGGCAGGAGGACAGCCAGGAGAGGGTAGAGAGGCAGGAGGACAGCCAGGAGAGGGCAGAGAGG
Organism: Crinia signifera; assembly: GCF_055691185.1. Taxonomy (NCBI): domain Eukaryota; kingdom Metazoa; phylum Chordata; class Amphibia; order Anura; family Myobatrachidae; genus Crinia; species Crinia signifera. The sequence continues at coordinate 167,094,883 of NC_139225.1, forward strand.
TAGGAGGAGAGCCAGGAGAGGGCAGAGAGGCAGGAGGAGAGCAGCCAGGAGAGGGCAGAGAGGTAGGAGGACAGCCAGGAGAGGGCAGGGAGGTAGGAGGACAGCCAGGAGAAGGCAGAGAGGTAGGAGGACAGCCAGGGGAGGGCAGGGAGGCAGGAGGAGAGCAGCCAGGAGAGGGCAGAGAGGTAGGAGGTTAGCCAGGAGAGGGCAGAGAGGCAGGAGGACAGCCAGGAGAGAGCAGAGAGGCAGGAGGACAGCCAGGAGAGGGCAGAGAGGCAGGAGGAAATCCAGGAGAAAGCAGAGAGGTAGGAGGACAGCCAGGAGAGGGCAGAGGTAGGAGGTTAGCCAGGAGAGAGCAGAGAGGTAGGAGGACAGAGAGTAGATAGGGCAGAGAGGTAGGAGGACAGCCAGGAGAGGGCAGAGCAGTAGGACGAAAGCCAGGAGAGCTCAGAGAGGCAGGACGAAAGCCAGGAGAGGGCAGATAGGTATGAGGACAGCCAGGAGAGGGCAGAGGTAGGAGGTTAGCCAGGAGAGGGCAGAGAGGTAGGAGGACAGCCAGCAGAGGGCAGAGAGGCAGGAGGACAGCCAGGAGAGGGCAGAGAGGCAGGAGGACAGCCAGGAGAGGGCAGAGAGGCAGGAGGACAGCCAGGAGAGGGCAGAGAGGCAGGAGGACAGCCAGGAGAGGGCAGAGGCAGGAGGACAGCCAGGAGAGGGCAGAGAGGCAGGAGGACAGCCAGCGGAGGGCAGAGAGGCAGGAGGACAGCCTAGAGAGGGCAGAGAGGCAGGAGGAAAGCCAGGAGAGGGCAGAGAGGCAGGACGAAAGCCAGGAGAGGGCAGATAGGTAAGAGGTTAGCCAGGAGAGGGCAGAGAGGCAGGAGGACAGCCAGGAGAGGGCAGAGCAGTAGGACGACAGCCAGGAGAGGGCAGAGAGGCAGGAGGACAGCCAGGAGAGGGCAGAGAGGCAGGCGGACAGCCAGAAGAGGGCAGAGAGGCAGGAGGACAGCCAGGAGAGGGCAGAGAGGCAGGAGGAAAGCCAGGAGAGAGCAGACAGGTAGGAGGACAGCCGGGAGAGGGCAGAGGTAGGAGGTTAGCCAGGAGAGGGCAGAGAGGCAGGAGGACAGCCAGGAGAGGGCAGAGAGGTAGGAAGACAGCCAGGAGAGGGCAGAGAGGCAGGAGGACAGCCAGGAGAGGGTAGAGAGGCAGGAGGACAGCCAGGAGAGGGCAGAGAGGCAGGAGGACAGCCAGGAGAGGGCAGAGAGGCAGGAGGACAGCCAGGGGAGGGCAGAGAGGTAGGAGGAGAGCCAGGAGAGGGCAGAGAGGCAGGAGGAGAGGGCAGAGAGGTAGGAGGACAGCCAGGAGAGGGCAGGGAGGTAGGAGGACAGCCAGGAGAAGGCAGAGAGGTAGGAGGACAGCCAGGGGAGGGCAGGGAGGCAGGAGGAGAGCAGCCAGGAGAGGGCAGAGAGGTAGGAGGACAGCCAGGAGAGGGCAGAGATGTAGGAGGACAGCCAGGAGAGGGCAGAGAGGCAGGAGGACAGCCAGGGGAGGGCAGGGAGGTAGGAGGACAGCCAGGAGAAGGCAGAGAGGTAGGAGGACAGTCAGGAGAGGGCAGAGAGGCAGGAGGACAGCCAGGAGAGGACAGAGGTAGGAGGACAGCCAGGAGAGGGCAGGGAGGTAGGAGGACAGCCAGGAGAGGGCAGAGAGGCAGGAGGACAGCCAGGAGAGGACAGTGTCACAATATAAGCAAGAATAGGATTTGCCCGTACCCTATGTAATTGACATGTGACTACAATCTCTGTATAACATCCTTACTGCATGCACCTGTGACCCCAGACTCTGTATAATATCATCACTACATGCACCTGTGACCCCAGACTCTGTACAACATCATTACTGCAGGCACCTGTGACCCCAGACTCTGTACAACATCATTACTGCAGGCACCTGTGACCCCAGACTCTGATTAATATCATTACTGCAGGCACCTGTGACCCCAGACTCTGTACAACATCATTACTGCAGGCACCTGTGACCCGGGCTCTGTCTAACATCCTTACTGCAGGCACCTGTGACCCCAGATTCTGTATAACATCCTTACTGCAGGCACCTGTGACCCCAGACTCTGTATAATATCATCACTACATGCACCTGTGACCCCAGACTCTGTACAACATCATTACTGCAGGCACCTGTGACCCCAGACTCTGTACAACATCCTTACTGCAGGCACCTGTGACCCCAGACTCTGTATAACATCCTTACTGCAGGCACCTGTGACCCCAGACTCTGTATAACAACATTACTGCAGGCACCTGTGACCCCAGACTCTGTATAACATCCTTACTGCACGCACCTGTGACCCCAAACTCTGTATAACATCCTTACTGCATGCACCTGTGACCCCAGACTCTGTATAACATCCTTACTGCACGCACCTGTGACCCCAGATTCTGTATAACATCCTTACTGCATGCACCTGTGACCCCAGATTCTGTATAACATCCTTACTGCAGGCACCTGTGACCCCAGACTCTGTATAACATCCTTACTGCAGGTACCTGTGACCCCAGACTCTGTATAACATCCTTACTGCATGCAACTGTGATCCCAGACTCTGTATAACATCCTTACTGCATGCACCTGTGACCCCAGACTCTGTATAACATCATTACTGCGTGCACCTGTGACCCCAGATTCTGTATAACATCATTACTGCAGGCACCTGTGACCCCAGACTCTGTATAACATCATTACTGCAGGTACCTGTGACCCCAGTCCCGAGACTCTGTATAACATCATTACTGCATGCACCTGTGACCCCAGACTCTGTATAACATCATTACTGCAAGCACCTGTGACCCCAGACTCTGTATAACATCCTTACTGCACGCACCTGTGACCCCAGACTCTGTATAACATCCTTACTGCACGCACCTGTGACCCCAGACTCTGTATAACATCCTTACTGCACGCACCTGTGACCCCAAACTCTGTATAACATCCTTGATGTAATGATGTTATACAGAGTCTGGGGTCACAGGTGCATGCAGTAAGGATGTTATACAGAGTCTGGGATCACAGTTGCATGCAGTAAGGATGTTATACAGAGTCTGGGGTCACAGGTACCTGCAGTAAGGATGTTATACAGAGTCTGGGGTCACAGGTGCCTGCAGTAAGGATGTTATACAGAATCTGGGGTCACAGGTGCATGCAGTAAGGATGTTATACAGAATCTGGGGTCACAGGTGCGTGCAGTAAGGATGTTATACAGAGTCTGGGGTCACAGGTGCCTGCAGTAAGGATGTTGTACAGAGTCTGGGGTCACAGGTGCCTGCAGTAATGATGTTGTACAGAGTCTGGGGTCACAGGTGCATGTAGTGATGATATTATACAGAGTCTGGGGTCACAGGTGCCTGCAGTACTGATGTTATACAGAGTCTGGGGTCTGAGCAACGCACAGCTGTGCAGAGTGTTTAAGTAACACATGCACGACCTGGGTACTCAAGGCACTCGAACCGGGCAGGTGCACGCAGTAATGATGTTATACAGAGTCTGGGGTCACAGGTGCGTGCAGTAAGGATGTTATACAGACTCTGTATAACATCAGTACTGCAGGCACCTGTGACCCCAGACTCTGTATAATATCATCACTACATGCACCTGTGACCCCAGACTCTGTACAACATCATTACTGCAGGCACCTGTGACCCCAGACTCTGTACAACATCCTTACTGCATGCACCTGTGACCCCAGACTCTGTATAACATCCTTACTGCACGCACCTGTGACCCCAGATTCTGTATAACATCCTTACTGCATGCACCTGTGACCCCAGATTCTGTATAACATCCTTACTGCAGGCACCTGTGACCCCAGACTCTGTATAACATCCTTACTGCAGGTACCTGTGACCCCAGACTCTGTATAACATCCTTACTGCATGCAACTGTGATCCCAGACTCTGTATAACATCCTTACTGCATGCACCTGTGACCCCAGACTCTGTATAACATCATTACTGCGTGCACCTGTGACCCCAGATTCTGTATAACATCATTACTGCAGGCACCTGTGACCCCAGACTCTGTATAACATCATTACTGCAGGTACCTGTGACCCCAGTCCCGAGACTCTGTATAACATCATTACTGCATGCACCTGTGACCCCAGACTCTGTATAACATCATTACTGCAAGCACCTGTGACCCCAGACTCTGTATAACATCCTTACTGCACGCACCTGTGACCCCAGACTCTGTATAACATCCTTACTGCACGCACCTGTGACCCCAGACTCTGTATAACATCATTACTGCAGGCACCTGTGACCCCAGACTCTGTATAACATCCTTACTGCACGCACCTGTGACCCCAGACTCTGTATAACATCATTACTGCGTGCACCTGCCCGGTTCGAGTGCCTTGAGTACCCAGGTCGTGCATGTGTTACTTAAACACTCTGCACAGCTGTGCGTTGCTCAGTAAAGTGCTGCTGTGGCGATGTCCGGGCTCTGCAGTCACACACACAGTTAATATTTAGCCCAGCCCCTGGGTCTGTATCAGAGACTGAGTGCTGCTGCTGCTGCTGCTGTCTCTCTCTCACTCTGTACAGTCCTCCCCAGCACCTACACACTGCACACTGCCCCTGTGCTGGTGACCAAGGGACCCCTCTACTGGCAGCTGTTACTCAGGTGAGACCTCCAGCCCTGTCCTTATCTCTGTGTTACATGGCTCCAGCAGAGGCTGAGGCGCAGCACAGTGTGATACTACAGTACTGATACTCTGCTGGCACTGCACTCTCATCTCTGACCCTGTACTCTCATCTCTCACCCTGCACTCTCTCATCTCTGACCCTGCACTCTCTCATCTCTCACCCTGCACTCTCTCATCTCTGACCCTGCACTCTCTCATCTCTGACCCTGCACTCTCTCATCTCTCACCCTGCGCTCTCTCATCTCTCACCCTGCACTCTCTCATCTCTGACCATGCACTCTCTCATCTCTCACCCTGCACTCTCTCATCTCTCACCCTGCACTCTCTCATCTCTGACCCTGCACTCTCTCATCTCTGACCCTGCGCTCTCTCATCTCTCACCCTGCGCTCTCATCTCTCACCCTGCGCTCTCACCCTGCGCTCTCATCTCTGACCCTGCACTCTCTCATCTCTCACCCTGCACTCTCTCATCTCTCACCCTGCACTCTCTCATCTCTCACCCTGCGCTCTCTCATCTCTGACCCTGCGCTCTCTCATCTCTCACCCTGCACTCTCTCATCTCTGACCCTGCACTCTCTCATCTCTAAACCTTCGCTCTCTCATCTCTGACCCTGCGCTCTCTCATCTCTGACCCTGCGCTCTCTCATCTCTCACCCTGTACTCTCATCTCTCACCCTGCACTCTCTCATCTCTCACCCTGCACTCTCTCATCTCTGACCCTGCACTCTCTCATCTCTGACCCTGCACTCTCTCATCTCTGACCCTGCACTCTCTCATCTCTGACCCTGCGCTCTCTCATCTCTCACCCTGCGCTCTCATCTCTCACCCTGCGCTCTCTCATCTCTCACCCTGCACTCTCTCATCTCTCACCCTGCGCTCTCATCTCTCACCCTGCGCTCTCTCATCTCTGACCCTGCGCTCTCTCATCTCTGACCCTGTGCTCTCATCTCTGACCCTGCACTCTCTCATCTCTGACCCTGCACTCTCTCATCTCTGACCCTGCACTCTCTCATCTCTCACCCTGCGCTCTCATCTCTCACCCTGCGCTCTCATCTCTGACTCTGCACTCTCTCATCTCTCACCCGGCGCTCTCTCATCTCTGACTCTGCACTCTCTCATCTCTGACCCTGCACTCTCTCATCTCTGACCCTGCGCTCTCTCATCTCTGACCCTGCTCTCTCATCTCTCACCCTGCACTCTCTCATCTCTGACCCTGCACTCTCTCATCTCTAAACCTTCGCTCTCTCATCTCTGACCCTGCGCTCTCTCATCTCTGACCCTGCGCTCTCTCATCTCTCACCCTGTACTCTCATCTCTCACCCTGCACTCTCTCATCTCTCACCCTGCACTCTCTCATCTCTGACCCTGCACTCTCTCATCTCTGACCCTGCACTCTCTCATCTCTGACCCTGCGCTCTCTCATCTCTGACCCTGCGCTCTCTCATCTCTCACCCTGCGCTCTCATCTCTCACCCTGCGCTCTCTCATCTCTCACCCTGCACTCTCTCATCTCTCACCCTGCGCTCTCATCTCTCACCCTGCGCTCTCTCATCTCTGACCCTGCGCTCTCTCATCTCTGACCCTGTGCTCTCATCTCTCACCCTGCGCTCTCATCTCTGACCCTGCACTCTCTCATCTCTCACCCTGCGCTCTCATCTCTCACCCTGCGCTCTCATCTCTGACTCTGCACTCTCTCATCTCTCACCCGGCGCTCTCTCATCTCTGACTCTGCACTCTCTCATCTCTGACCCTGCACTCTCTCATCTCTGACCCTGCGCTCTCTCATCTCTGACCCTGCGCTCTCTCATCTCTGACCCTGCGCTCTCATCTCTCACCCTGCGCTCTCATCTCTGACTCTGCACTCTCTCATCTCTCACCCGGCGCTCTCTCATCTCTGACTCTGCACTCTCTCATCTCTGACCCTGCACTCTCTCATCTCTGACCCTGCACTCTCTCATCTCTGACCCTGCACTCTCTCATCTCTGACCCTGCACTCTCTCATCTCTGACCCTGCACTCTCTCATCTCTCACCCTGCACTCTCTCATCTCTCACCCTGCACTCTCTCATCTCTGACCCTGCACTCTCTCATCTCTGACCCTGCACTCTCTCATCTCTGACCCTGCGCTCTCTCATCTCTCACCCTGCGCTCTCATCTCTCACCCTGCGCTCTCTCATCTCTCACCCTGCACTCTCTCATCTCTCACCCTGCGCTCTCATCTCTCACCCTGCGCTCTCTCATCTCTGACCCTGCGCTCTCTCATCTCTGACCCTGTGCTCTCATCTCTCACCCTGCGCTCTCATCTCTGACCCTGCACTCTCTCATCTCTGACCCTGCGCTCTCATCTCTCACCCTGCGCTCTCATCTCTCACCCTGCGCTCTCATCTCTGACTCTGCACTCTCTCATCTCTCACCCGGCGCTCTCTCATCTCTGACTCTGCACTCTCTCATCTCTGACCCTGCACTCTCTCATCTCTGACCCTGCGCTCTCTCATCTCTGACCCTGCGCTCTCATCTCTCACCCTGCGCTCTCATCTCTCACCCTGCGCTCTCATCTCTGACTCTGCGCTCTCTCATCTCTCACCCGGCGCTCTCTCATCTCTGACTCTGCACTCTCTCATCTCTGACCCTGCACTCTCTCATCTCTGACCCTGCACTCTCTCATCTCTGACCCTGCGCTCTCTCATCTCTCACCCTGCGCTCTCTCATCTCTCACCCTGCGCTCTCTCATCTCTCACCCTGCGCTCTCTCATCTCTGACCCTGCGCTCTCTCATCTCTGACCCTGCGCTCTCTCATCTCTGACCCTGCGCTCTCTCATCTCTCACCCTGCGCTCTCTCATCTCTCACCCTGCGCTCTCATCTCTCACCCTGCGCTCTCATCTCTGACTCTGCACTCTCTCATCTCTCACCCGGCGCTCTCTCATCTCTGACTCTGCACTCTCTCATCTCTGACCCTGCGCTCTCTCATCTCTGACCCTGCGCTCTCTCATCTCTGACCCTGCGCTCTCATCTCTCACCCTGCGCTCTCATCTCTCACCCTGCGCTCTCATCTCTGACTCTGCACTCTCTCATCTCTCACCCGGCGCTCTCTCATCTCTGACTCTGCACTCTCTCATCTCTGACCCTGCACTCTCTCATCTCTGACCCTGCACTCTCTCATCTCTGACCCTGCACTCTCTCATCTCTGACCCTGCACTCTCTCATCTCTCACCCTGCACTCTCTCATCTCTGACCCTGCACTCTCTCATCTCTGACCCTGCACTCTCTCATCTCTGACCCTGCACTCTCTCATCTCTGACCCTGCGCTCTCTCATCTCTCACCCTGCGCTCTCATCTCTCACCCTGCGCTCTCTCATCTCTCACCCTGCACTCTCTCATCTCTCACCCTGCGCTCTCATCTCTCACCCTGCGCTCTCTCATCTCTGACCCTGCGCTCTCTCATCTCTGACCCTGTGCTCTCATCTCTCACCCTGCGCTCTCATCTCTGACCCTGCACTCTCTCATCTCTGACCCTGCGCTCTCATCTCTCACCCTGCGCTCTCATCTCTCACCCTGCGCTCTCATCTCTGACTCTGCACTCTCTCATCTCTCACCCTGCACTCTCTCATCTCTGACCCTGCGCTCTCTCATCTCTGACCCTGCGCTCTCATCTCTCACCCTGCGCTCTCATCTCTCACCCTGCACTCTCATCTCTGACTCTGCACTCTCTCATCTCTCACCCGGCGCTCTCTCATCTCTGACTCTGCACTCTCTCATCTCTGACCCTGCACTCTCTCATCTCTGACCCTGCACTCTCTCATCTCTGACCCTGCGCTCTCTCATCTCTCACCCTGCGCTCTCTCATCTCTCACCCTGCGCTCTCTCATCTCTCACCCTGCGCTCTCTCATCTCTGACCCTGCGCTCTCTCATCTCTGACCCTGCGCTCTCTCATCTCTGACCCTGCGCTCTCTCATCTCTCACCCTGCGCTCTCATCTCTCACCCTGCGCTCTCATCTCTGACCCTGCACTCTCTCATCTCTGACCCTGCACTCTCTCATCTCTCACCCTGCGCTCTCATCTCTCACCCTGCGCTCTCATCTCTGACTCTGCACTCTCTCATCTCTCACCCGGCGCTCTCTCATCTCTGACTCTGCACTCTTTCATCTCTGACGCTGCACTCTCTCATCTCTGATCCTGCGCTCTCTCATCTCTGACCCTGCGCTCTCTCATCTCTGACCCTGCGCTCTCTCATCTCTCACCCTGCGCTCTCATCTCTCACCCTGCGCTCTCTCATCTCTCACCCTGCGCTCTCTCATCTCTCACCCTGCACTCTCTCATCTCTGACCCTGCACTCTCTCATCTCTGACCCTGTGCTCTCATCTCTCACCCTGCGCTCTCATCTCTCACCCTGCGCTCTCATCTCTCACCCTGCGCTCTCATCTCTCACCCTGCGCTCTCATCTCTCACCCTGCGCTCTCATCTCTCACCCTGCGCTCTCATCTCTCACCCTGCGCTCTCTCATCTCTGACCCTGCGCTCTCTCATCTCTGACCCTGTACTCGCTCATCTCTCACCCTGCACTCTCATCTCTCACCCTGCACTCTCTCATCTCTGACTCTGCACTCTCTCATCTCTGACCCTGTACTCTCTCATCTCTCACCCTGCACTCTCATCTCTCACCCGGCGCTCTCTCATCTCTGACTCTGCACTCTCTCATCTCTGACCCTGCACTCTCTCATCTCTGACTCTGCACTCTCTCATCTCTGACCCTGCACTCTCTCATCTCTGACCCTGCGCTCTCTCATCTCTGACCCTGCGCTCTCTCATCTCTGACCCTGCACTCTCTCATCTCTTACCCTGCACTCTCTCATCTCTGACCCTGCACTCTCTCATCTCTGACCCTGCGCTCTCTCATCTCTGACCCTGCGCTCTCTCATCTCTCACCCTGCACTCTCATCTCTCACCCTGCGCTCTCTCATCTCTGACCCTGCGCTCTCTCATCTCTGACCCTGCGCTCTCTCATCTCTCACCCTGCACTCTCATCTCTCACCCTGCACTCTCTCATCTCTGACCCTGCGCTCTCTCATCTCTCACCCGGCGCTCTCTCATCTCTGACTCTGCACTCTCTCATCTCTGACCCTGCACTCTCTCATCTCTGACCCTGCACTCTCTCATCTCTGACCCTGCGCTCTCTCATCTCTGACCCTGCGCTCTCTCATCTCTGACCCTGCGGTCTCTCATCGGAATACAGTCATTAGGTCTACAGTAACTAGGTTGACAAGCAGCAAGGTCAACATGGGTCTAGGTCAACATGACATTAGGTCGACACTAGCATTATGTCGACATGGGCTAGGTCGACAGTCAAAAGGTTGACATGAGGTTTTTTACTGTTTTTTTTTACCTGAATGTCGACAGTGCTGGGTACCAAGGCTGGCGACCCCCATCTGTGAGTGTGCCTGTGATTAGTGGGTTAGTGTCACCCGTAGATTGTGTTATGTGCTCTCTCCCTGCTGATCTCCTATCTGTCCTGCCCTCTCTCTCCCCGCTGATCTCCTATCTGTCCTGCACTCTCTCTCCCCGCTGATCTCCTATCTGTCCTGCCCTCTCTCTCCCTGCTGATCTCCTATCTGTCCTGCACTCTCTCTCCCCGCTGATCTCCTATCTGTCCTGCACTCTCTCTCCCCGCTGATCTCCTATCTGTCCTGCACTCAGTCTCCCCGCTGATCTCCTATCTGTCCTGCCCTCTCTCTCTGCTGATCTCCTGTCTGTCCTGCCCTCTCTCTCCCCGCTGATCTCCTATCTGTCCTGCTCTCTCTCTTCCCGCTGATCTCCTATCTGTCCTGCCCTCTCTCTCCCCGCTGATCTCCTATCTGTCCTGCCCTCTCTCCCCCCGCTGATCTCCTATCTGTCCTGCCCTCTCTCTCCCCGCTGATCTCCTATCTGTCCTTCTGCATTCTCCCCGCTGATCTCCTATCTGTCCTGCCCTCTCTCTCCCCGCTGATCTCCTATCTGTCCTGCCCTCTCTCTCCCCGCTGATCTCCTATCTGTCCTGCCCTCTCTCTCCCCGCTGATCTTCTATCTGTCCTGCCCTCTCTCTCCCCGCTGATCTCCTATCTGTCCTGCCCTCTCTCTCCCCGCTGATCTCCTATCTGTCCTGCCCTCTCTCCCCCCGCTGATCTCCTATCTGTCCTGCCCTCTCTCTCCCCGCTGATCTCCTATCTGTCCTTCTGCATTCTCCCCGCTGATCTCCTATCTGTCCTGCCCTCTCTCTCCCCGCTGATCTCCTATCTGTCCTGCCCTCTCTCTCCCCGCTGATCTCCTATCTGTCCTGCCCTCTCTCTCCCCGCTGATCTCCTATCTGTCCTGCCCTCTCTCTGCTGATCTCCTATCTGTCCTGCCCTCTCTCTGCTGATCTCCTATCTGTCCTGCCCTCTCTCTCCCCGCTGATCTCCTATCTGTCCTGCCCTCTCTCTCCCTGCTGATCTCCTATCTGTCCTGCCCTCTCTCTCCCTGCTGATCTCCTATCTGTCCTGCCCTCTCTCTGCTGATCTCCTATCTGTCCTGCCCTCTCTCTCCCTGCTGATCTCCTATCTGTCCTGCCCTCTCTCTCCCCGCTGATCTCCTATCTGTCCTGCCCTCTCTCTGCTGATCTCCTATCTGTCCTGCCCTCTCTCTCCCCGCTGATCTCCTGTCTGTCCTGCACTCTCTCTCCCTGCTGATCTCCTATCTGTCCTGCCCTCTCTCTGCTGATCTCCTATCTGTCCTGCACTCTCTCTCCCCGCTGATCTCCTATCTGTCCTGCACTCTCTCTCCCCGCTGATCTCCTATCTGTCCTACCCTCTCTCTGCTGATCTCCTATCTGTCCTGCACTCTCTCTCCCCGCTGATCTCCTATCTGTCCTGCACTCTCTCTCCCCGCTGATCTCCTATCTGTCCTGCCCTCTCTCTCCCCGCTGATCTCCTATCTGTCCTGCCCTCTCTCTCCCCGCTGATCTCCTATCTGTCCTGCCCTCTCTCTCCCCGCTGATCTCCTATCTGTCCTGCCCTCTCTCTCCCCGCTGATCTCCTATCTGTCCTGCACTCTCTCTCCCTGCTGATCTCCTATCTGTCCTGCACTCACTCTCCCCGCTGATCTCCTATCTGTCCTGCCCTCTCTCTGCTGATCTCCTATCTGTCCTGCACTCTCTCTGCTGATCTCCTATCTGTCCTGCCCTCTCTCTCCCCGCTGATCTCCTATCTGTCCTGCCCTCTCTCTGCTGATCTCCTATCTGTCCTGCCCTCTCTCTCCCCGCTGATCTCCTATCTGTCCTGCCCTCTCTCCGCTGATCTCCTATCTGTCCGGCCCTCTCTCTCCCCGCTGATCTCCTGTCTGTCCTGCACTCTCTCTCTCCACTGATCTCCTATCTGTCCTGCCCTCTCTCTGCTGATCTCCTATCTGTCCTGCACTCTCTCTGCTGATCTCCTATCTGTCCTGCCCTCTCTCTCCCCGCTGATCTCCTATCTGTCCTGCCCTCTCTCTGCTGATCTCCTATCTGTCCTGCACTCTCTCTCCCCGCTGATCTCCTATCTGTCCTGCACTCTCTCTCCCCGCTGATCTCCTATCTGTCCTGCCCTCTCTCTCCCCGCTGATCTCCTATCTGTCCTGCCCTCTCTCTCCCCGCTGATCTCCTATCTGTCCTGCCCTCTCTCTCCCCGCTGATCTCCTATCTGTCCTGCACTCTCTCTCCCCGCTGATCTCCTATCTGTCCTGCACTCTCTCTCCCCGCTGATCTCCTATCTGTCCTGCCCTCTCTCTCCCCGCTGATCTCCTATCTGTCCTGCTCCTCTCTGCTGATCTCCTATCTGTCCTGCCCTCTCTCTCCCCGCTGATCTCCTATCTGTCCTGCCCTCTCTCTCCCCGCTGATCTCCTATCTGTCCTGCCCTCTCTCTCCCCGCTGATCTCCTATCTGTCCTGCCCTCTCTCTCCCTGCTGATCTCCTATCTGTCCTGCCCTCTCTCTCCCCGCTGATCTCCTATCTGTCCTGCCCTCTCTCTCCCCGCTGATCTCCTATCTGTCCTGCCCTCTCTCTCCCAGCTGATCTCCTATCTGTCCTGCCCTCTCTCTCCCCGCTGATCTCCTATCTGTCCTGCCCTCTCTCTCCCTGCTGATCTCCTATCTGTCCTGCCCTCTCTCTCCCTGCTGATCTCCTATCTGTCCTGCCCTCTCTCTCCCCGCTGATCTATCTGTCCTGCCCTCTCTCTCCCCGCTGATCTCCTATCTGTCCTGCCCTCTCTCTGCTGATCCCCTATCTGTCCTTCTCTCTCTGCTGATCTCCTATCTGTCCTGCCCTCTCTCTCCCTCTCTCTCCCCGCTGATCTCCCCGCTGATCCCCTATCTGTCCTGCACTCTCTCTCCCTGCTGATCTCCTATCTGTCCTGCCCTCTCTCTCCCCGCTGATCTATCTGTCCTGCCCTCTCTCTCCCCGCTGATCTCCTATCTGTCCTGCCCTCTCTCTGCTGATCCCCTATCTGTCCTTCTCTCTCTGCTGATCTCCTATCTGTCCTGCCCTCTCTCTCCCTCTCTCTCCCCGCTGATCTCCCCGCTGATCCCCTATCTGTCCTGCACTCTCCCCGCTGATCTCCTATCTGTCCTGCCCTCTCTCTCTCTCCCCGCTGATCTCCTATCTGTCCTTCTGCCCTCTCTCTCCCCGCTGATCTCCTATCTGTCCTGCACTCTCTCCCCGCTGATCTCCTATCTGTCCTGCCCTCTCTCTGCTGATCTCCTATCTGTCCTGCACTCTCTCTGCTGATCTCCTATCTGTCCTGCACTCTCTCTCCCCGCTGATCTCCTATCTGTCCTGCACTCTCCCTGCTGATCTCCTGTCTGTCCTGCACTCTCTCTCCCCGCTGATCTCCTGTCTGTCCTGCACTCTCTCTCCCCGCTGATCTCCTGTCTGTCTCTCTCTCTCTCTCTCTATCTCGCTGCCACATCCGATCCTGTAAAAAGAACACATTTGAATATTTCATTAGTTATATTTCCTGGGCTGATCCATTTTATCTGTGTCTATTGTCTGGTAGTTCTACAGCTGGGTAGGGATACGATTTGTTGCAGTATGTCGACCCAGTGGTGTCATTAGGTTGACACCACTGGGTCGACATACTGCAAGGTCGGTCTAGGTGGACATGGGACACGGTCGACAGGATTATGTCGACACAAGCATTAAGTCGACGTGGTCTAGGTCGACAGTCAAAAGGTCGACATGGGGTTTTTCACTGTTTTTTGAGCCGACATGTGCCGACAGGCGGTATTTCATGCCCTACCACCCACTAGGGCAGTGATTTTCTACCTTTTTACCTTACGGCACATTAAATAAGATTTTTAAATTGCCAAGGCACACCATGAGATCCCCATAGGGCAAAACACAGTGGCCCCCACAGGAAGAAAGTGAAACCTATTGGCCCCCATATAAAAAACAATCACACTGGTCCCCACAGGTAACACAAATAAAACACATAGGCCCTTTACATGAAAAGACGACACCAGTAAATAACAGATGAACTGGTGGTGGCTGTAAACTAGGTTCGGGCATCTCTAGATCTGGGGGCACACTTGGGAACAGCTCAAGGCACACTAGTGTACCATGGCACAGTGGTTGAAAAACACTGCACTAGGGCATGGTGGGAGAATAAAAGTGAGCGCAGCGAGCCATGCGAGGGGACGCAGTGCACTTAATTCTGTGTCCATGTGGACCGTGTCGTCATTCGGGTCAAAAAACAGTGAAAAACCCCATGTCGACCTAATGCTTGTGTCAACCTAATGACCCGTCAACCTAGACCCTTGACAATGTGGGGTACCCACCAGGGATTGGCACGTGGCCCTAGGCTGGGCACCCTCTGGGGCTTAGTGTGTGTGGCACCCACCAGGAATTGGTATGTGGCCCTAGACTGGGCACCCTCTGGGGCATGCCACGTGGGTTACTCACCAGGGATTGGCACGTGGCCCTAGGCTGGGCACCCTCTGGGGCTTGCCACGTGGGTTACTCACCAGGGATTGGCACATGGCCCTAGGCTGGGCACCCTCTGGGGCTTGGTGTGTGGGGTACCCACCAGGGATTGGCACATGGTCATAGGCTGGGCACCCTCTGGGGCTTGGTGTGTGGGTTACCCACCAGGGATTGGCGTGTGGCCCTAGGCTGGGCACCCTCTGGAGCATGCCACGTGGGTTACTCACCAGGGATTAGCATGTGGCCCTAGACTGGGCACCCTCTGGGGCTTGCCGCGTGGGTTACCCACCAGGGATTGGCACATGGTCATTGGCTGGGCACCCTCTGGGGCTTGGTGTGTGGGTTACCCACCAGGGATTGGCGTGTGGCCCTAGGCTGGGCACCCTCTGGAGCATGCCACGTGGGTTACTCACCAGGGATTAGCATGTGGCCATAGACTGGGCACCGTCTAGGGCATGCCACGTGGATTACTCACCAGGGATTGGCATGTGGCCCTAGACTGGGCACCCTCTGGGGCTTGCCGCGTGGGTTACCCACCAGGGATTGGCACGTGCCCCAAGGATGGGCACCCACTGCGGCTTGGTATGTGCGGTACCCACCAGGGATAGAGTGTGGCCCTAGGGTGGGCACCATGACAGGGATGTCCGGGCCGCTGTCTGACCCTACACTCATCCTTTTTTCATCTGAAACCTGTGTTAAACACGGGTTTTTGCACACGGATCATACCCGTGTAAGACACGGGTAAAAACATAGTTTCCACTGCACATAGACCCGTGTTATACCCTTGTCGGAGCCATTTACATTAAACCCGGGTAAGCTTTGAAAAAACCCAAGAATGCCCACAAGATATAGGGCCTTATTTTGGTTCATTCTTTCTGACAAAATCCTTCTTAGATGGGCAAAACCATGTGCACTGCAGGTGGGGCAGATGTAACTTGTGCAGAGAGTTAGATTTGGGTGGGGTTTTACTTCAAAGTGAGATCTATATTGCAGTGTAAAAATAAAGCAGTCAGTATTTTTCCTGCACAGAAACAAAATAACTCACCCAAATCTAATTCTCTCTGCACATGTTACATCTGCCCCCCCCCCCCCCCCTGCAGTGCACATGGTTTTGTCCATCTAAGAAGGATTTTGTCAGAAAGAATGAACCAAAATAAGGCCCATAGTTTTTTTCCAGTCAGGTGCCCAGGAAAGAACCAATAAACTGCCTCAGAGGTATAAATACCCGGGTAATGTGCATTTACACTGCGCACAGACACGTGTCATTGCTGTGTTTTACCCTGGTAGATACCAGGGTAGAATTCCCTGGTCTCTCTACCCGTGTTTTGGAAGTCGGACTCGTTCACACTAACAAAAAACCTGTGTCTAAGCGCGTCCCCGCGCAAAAACCCGGGTAGAATTTCCTAGTAGAAAAGGGGTATCAGTCATGTCTGACCCGGCATTGTTATCACTGGTCCTGTGCTGTCTCTGCATTCTTATCACTGGTCCTGTGCTGTCTCTGCATTCTTATCACTGGTCCTGTGCTGTCTCTGCATTCTTATCACTCGTCCTGTGCTGTCTCTGCATTCTTATCACTGGTCCTGTGCTGTCTCTGCATTCTTATCACTGGTCCTGTGCTGTCTCTTCATTCTTATCACTGGTCCTGTGCTGCCTCTGCATTCTTATCACTGGTCCTGTGCTGCCTCTGCATTCTTATCACTGGTCCTGTGCTGCCTCTGCATTCTTATCACTGGTCCTGTGCTGCCTCTGCATTCTTATCACTGGTCCTGTGCTGCCTCTGCATTCGTATCACTGGTCCTGTGCTGCCTCTGCATTCGTATCACTGGTCCTGTGCTGCCTCTGCATTCGTATCACTGGTCCTGTGCTGCCTCTGCATTCGTATCACTGGTCCTGTGCTGCCTCTGCATTCGTATCACTGGTCCTGTGCTGCCTCTGCATTCGTATCACTGGTCCTGTGCTGCCTCTGCATTCGTATCACTGGTCCTGTGCTGCCTCTGCATTCGTATCACTGGTCCTGTGCTGCCTCTGCATTCGTATCACTGGTCCTGTGCTGCCTCTGCATTCGTATCACTGGTCCTGTGCTGCCTCTGCATTCGTATCACTGGTCCTGTGCTGCCTCTGCATTCGTATCACTGGTCCTGTGCTGCCTCTGCATTCGTATCACTGGTCCTGTGCTGCCTCTGCATTCGTATCACTGGTCCTGTGCTGCCTCTGCATTCGTATCACTGGTCCTGTGCTGCCTCTGCATTCGTATCACTGGTCCTGTGCTGCCTCTGCATTCGTATCACTGGTCCTGTGCTGCCTCTGCATTCGTATCACTGGTCCTGTGCTGTCTCTGCATTCTTATCACTGGTCCTGTGCTGCCTCTGCATTCGTTTCACTGGTCCTGTGCTGCCTCTGCATTCGTATCACTGGTCCTGTGCTGCCTCTGCATTCGTATCACTGGTCCTGTGCTGCCTCTGCATTCGTATCACTGGTCCTGTGCTGCCTCTGCATTCGTATCACTGGTCCTGTGCTGCCTCTGCATTCGTATCACTGGTCCTGTGCTGCCTCTGCATTCGTATCACTGGTCCTGTGCTGCCTCTGCATTCTTATCACTCGTCCTGTGCTGTCTCTGCATTCTTATCACTCGTCCTGTGCTGTCTCTTCATTCTTATCACTGGTCCTGTGCTGCCTCTGCATTCTTATCACTGGTCCTGTGCTGCCTCTGCATTCTTATCACTGGTCCTGTGCTGCCTCTGCATTCTTATCACTGGTCCTGTGCTGCCTCTGCATTCTTATCACTGGTCCTGTGCTGCCTCTGCATTCGTATCACTGGTCCTGTGCTGCCTCTGCATTCTTATCACTGGTCCTGTGCTGCCTCTGCATTCTTATCACTGGTCCTGTGCTGCCTCTGCATTCTTATCACTGGTCCTGTGCTGCCTCTGCATTCTTATCACTGGTCCTGTGCTGCCTCTGCATTCGTATCACTGGTCCTGTGCTGCCTCTGCATTCGTATCACTGGTCCTGTGCTGCCTCTGCATTCGTATCACTGGTCCTGTGCTGCCTCTGCATTCGTATCACTGGTCCTGTGCTGCCTCTGCATTCGTATCACTGGTCCTGTGCTGCCTCTGCATTCGTATCACTGGTCCTGTGCTGCCTCTGCATTCGTATCACTGGTCCTGTGCTGCCTCTGCATTCGTATCACTGGTCCTGTGCTGCCTCTGCATTCGTATCACTGGTCCTGTGCTACCTCTGCATTCGTATCACTGGTCCTGTGCTGCCTCTGCATTCGTATCACTGGTCCTGTGCTGCCTCTGCATTCGTATCACTGGTCCTGTGCTGCCTCTGCATTCGTATCACTGGTCCTGTGCTGCCTCTGCATTCGTATCACTGGTCCTGTGCTGCCTCTGCATTCGTATCACTGGTCCTGTGCTGCCTCTGCATTCGTATCACTGGTCCTGTGCTGCCTCTGCATTCGTATCACTGGTCCTGTGCTGCCTCTGCATTCGTATCACTGGTCCTGTGCTGCCTCTGCATTCGTATCACTGGTCCTGTGCTGCCTCTGCATTCGTATCACTGGTCCTGTGCTGCCTCTGCATTCGTATCACTGGTCCTGTGCTGCCTCTGCATTCGTATCACTGGTCCTGTGCTGCCTCTGCATTCGTATCACTGGTCCTGTGCTGCCTCTGCATTCGTATCACTGGTCCTGTGCTGCCTCTGCATTCGTATCACTGGTCCTGTGCTGCCTCTGCATTCGTATCACTGGTCCTGTGCTGCCTCTGCATTCGTATCACTGGTCCTGTGCTGCCTCTGCATTCGTACCACTGGTCCTGTGCTGCCTCTGCATTCGTATCACTGGTCCTGTGCTGTCTCTGCATTCATTCTTATCACTGGTCCTGTGCTGTCTCTGCATTCGTATCACTGGTCCTGTGCTGCCTCTGCATTCTTATCACTGGTCCTGTGCTGCCTCTGCATTCTTATCACTGGTCCTGTGCTGCCTCTGCATTCTTATCACTGGTCCTGTGCTGCCTCTGCATTCGTATCACTGGTCCTGTGCTGCCTCTGCATTCGTATCACTGGTCCTGTGCTGCCTCTGCATTCGTATCACTGGTCCTGTGCTGCCTCTGCATTCGTATCACTGGTCCTGTGCTGCCTCTGCATTCGTATCACTGGTCCTGTGCTGCCTCTGCATTCGTATCACTGGTCCTGTGCTGCCTCTGCATTCGTACCACTGGTCCTGTGCTGTCTCTGCATTCGTATCACTGGTCCTGTGCTGTCTCTGCATTCATTCTTATCACTGGTCCTGTGCTGTCTCTGCATTCTTATCACTGGTCCTGTGCTGCCTCTGCATTCTTATCACTGGTCCTGTGCTGTCTCTGCATTCGTATCACTGGTCCTGTGCTGTCTCTGCATTCATTCTTACCACTGGTCCTGTGCTGCCTCTGCATTCTTATCACTGGTCCTGTGCTGCCTCTGCATTCTTATCACTGGTCCTGTGCTGTCTCTGCATTCTTATCACTGGTTCTGTGCTACCTCTGCATTCTTATCACTGGTCCTGTGCTGCCTCTGCATTCTTATCACTGGTCCTGTGCTGCCTCTGCATTCTTATCACTGGTCCTGTGCTGCCTCTGCATTCTTATCACTGGTCCTGTGTTGTCTCTGCATTTTATCACTGGTTCTGTGCTGCCTCTGCATTCTTATCACTGGTCCTGTGCTGTCTCTGCATTCATTCTTATCACTGGTCCTGTGCTGCCTCTGCATTCTTATCACTGGTCCTGTGCTGTCTCTGCATTTTATCACTGGTTCTGTGCTGCCTCTGCATTCTTATCACTGGTCCTGTGCTACCTCTGCATTCGTATCACTGGTCCTGTGCTGCCTCTGCATTCTTATCACTGGTCCTGTGCTGCCTCTGCATTCTTATCACTGGTCCTGTGCTGCCTCTGCATTCTTATCACTGGTCCTGTGCTGTCTCTGCATTCTTATCACTGGTCCTGTGCTGCCTCTGCATTCTTATCACTGGTCCTGTGCTGCCTCTGCATTCTTATCACTGGTCCTGTGCTGCCTCTGCATTCTTATCACTGGTCCTGTGCTGCCTCTGCATTCTTATCACTGGTCCTGTGCTGTCTCTGCATTCTTTTCTGCAGCACTCTGTCACCTTAGGTCATGTACTCTTTCTTCCGTGAGCCCCTACTGTCTGTAATGGGACCCTGCACTCTCTCATCCCTAATCTGTTCTTGTATGAAATTATATCTGACCCAGCTCTCTCTCTCTCTCTCTCTGGTCTGTGACCACGCGCTCTCTCTCTGGTCTCTGACCCAGCTCTCTCTCTCTGGTCTCTGACCCAGCGCTCTCTCTCTCTCTGGTCTCTGACCACGCGCTCTCTCTCTGGTCTCTGACCCAGCGCTCTCTCTCTCTCTCTGGTCTCTGACCCAGCGCTCTCTCTCTCTCTCTGGTCTCTGACCCAGCGCTCTCAATCTGGTCTGTGACCCAGCGCGCTCTCTCTCTCTCTGGTCTCTGACCCAGCGCTCTCAATCTGGTCTGTGACCCAGCGCGCTCTCTCTCTCTCTCTCTCTGGTCTCTGACCCAGCGCTCTCTCTCTCTGGTCTCTGACCCAGCGCGCTCTCTTTCTCTGGTCTCTGACCCAGCACTCTCTCTCTCTCTGGTCTCTGACCCAGCGCTCTCTCTCTCTCTCTCTGGTCTCTGACCCAGCGCTCCCTCTCTCTCTCTCTGGTCTCTGACCCAGCGCTCTCTCTCTCTGGTCTCTGACCCAGCGCTCCCTCTCTCTCTCTCTGGTCTCTGACCCAGCGCTCCCTCTCTCTCTCTCTGGTCTCTGACCCAGCGCTCCCTCTCTCTCTCTCTGGTCTCTGACCCAGCGCTCCCTCTCTCTCTCTCTGGTCTCTGACCCAGCGCTCTCTCTCTCTCTCTCTCTCTCTGGTCTCTGACCCAGCGCTCTCTCTCTCTGGTCTCTGAGCCAGTGCTCTCTCTCTAACCTCTGAGCCAGCGCTCTCTCTCTCTGACCTCTGAGCCAGCGCTCTCTCTGACCTCTGAGCCAGCGCTCTCTCTGACCTCTGAGCCAGCGCTCTCTCTGACCTCTGAGCCAGCGCTCTCTCTGACCTCTGAGCCAGCGCGCTCTCTCTGACCTCTGAGCCAGCGCGCTCTCTCTGACCTCTGGGCCAGCGCTCTCTCTGACCTCTGGGCCAGCGCTCTCTCTGACCTCTGAGCCAGCGCTCTCTCTGACCTCTGGGCCAGCGCTCTCTCTGACCTCTGAGCCAGCGCTCTCTCTGACCTCTGGGCCAGCGCTTTCTCTGACCTCTGGGCCAGCGCTCTCTCTGACCTCTGGGCCAGCGCTCTCTCTGACCTCTGGGCCAGCGCTCTCTCTGACCTCTGGGCCAGCGCTCTCTCTGACCTCTGGGCCAGCGCTCTCTCTGACCTCTGGGCCAGCGCTCTCTCTGACCTCTGGGCCAGCGCTCTCTCTGACCTCTGGGCCAGCGCTCTCTCTGACCTCTGGGCCAGCGCTCTCTCTGACCTCTGGGCCAGCGCTCTCTCTGACCTCTGAGCCAGCGCTCTCTCTGACCTCTGAGCCAGCGCTCTCTCTGACCTCTGGGCCAGCGCTCTCTCTGACCTCTGGGCCAGTGCTCACAGCACTCTTTCCTTCCTGATCTTACTCTTCCTCTCTTTCCTATATTGTACATCTTCCTCTCGCACGGTGTCTCGCTTCCTAATCACTCCTAGTACAGTATGTAAATATTTATATGCAAAGTAGACAGCGCATAAATCACTCACCCTGCGCTCTCCCCCAACCTGCCTCTGTCTCTCTCCCATGACGAATCTTAATGATCTGTCACAGCGAGAGACACTCAGGGCAACAGTCTCATTTCATAAAAGTGTCTAGACACAGAAACCGAGACCACAAGTGAGCTGACACCAGCAGTCTTGTAGCCGGTCTCACCTGGCTCTCATATACTGCAGCGCGCTGCAGTCTGACTGTCACATGCTGCACTCTCATATACTGCTGCACTCTGACTGTCACATGCTGCACTCTCATATACTGCTGCACTCTGACTGTCACATGCTGCACTCTCATATACTGCTGCACTCTGACTGTCACATGCTGCACTCTCTTATACTGCTGCACTCTGACTGTCACATGCTGCACTCTCATATACTGCTGCACTCTGACTGTCACATGCTGCACTCTCATATACTGCTGCACTCTGACTGTCACATGCTGCACTCTCATATATCACATACTGCTGCACTCTCTCATATATCACATACTGCTGCACTCTGACTGTCACATGCTGCACTCTCATATACTGCTGCACTCTGACTGTCACATGCTGCACTCTCTTATACTGCTGCACTCTGACTGTCACATGCTGCACTCTCATATATCACATACTGCTGCACTCTGACTGTCACATGCTGCACTCTCATATACTGCTGCACTCTGACTGTCACATGCTGCACTCTCTTATACTGCTGCACTCTGACTGTCACATGCTGCACTCTCATATATCACATACTGCTGCACTCTGACTGTCACATGCTGCACTCTCATATACTGCTGCACTCTGACTGTCACATGCTGCACTCTCATATACTGCTGCACTCTGACTGTCACATGCTGCACTCTCATATATCACATACTGCTGCACTCTGACTGTCACATGCTGCACTCTCATATATCACATACTGCTGCACTCTCATATACTGCTGCACTCTGACTGTCACATGCTGCACTCTGACTGTCACATGCTGCACTCTCATATACTGCTGCACTCTGACTGTCACATGCTGCACTCTCATATACTGCTGCACTCTGACTGTCACATGCTGCACTCTCATATATCACATACTGCTGCACTCTGACTGTCACATGCTGCACTCTCATATATCACATACTGCTGCACTCTGACTGTCACATGCTGCACTCTGACTGTCACATGCTGCACTCTCTTATACTGCTGCACTCTGACTGTCACATGCTGCACTCTGACTGTCACATGCTGCACTCTCTTATACTGCTGCACTCTGACTGTCACATGCTGCACTCTCATATATCACATACTGCTGCACTCTGACTGTCCCATGCTGCACTCTCATATACTGCTGCACTCTGACTGTCACATGCTGCACTCTCATATATCACATACTGCTGCACTCTCATATATCACATACTGCTGCACTCTGACTGTCACATGCTGCACTCTCATATATCACATACTGCTGCACTCTCATATACTGCTGCACTCTGACTGTCACATGCTGCACTCTCTTATACTGCTGCACTCTGACTGTCACATGCTGCACTCTCATATACTGCTGCACTCTGACTGTCACATGCTGCACTCTCATATATCACATACTGCTGCACTCTGACTGTCACATGCTGCACTCTCATATATCACATACTGCTGCACTCTCATATACTGCTGCACTCTGACTGTCACATGCTGCACTCTCATATATCACATACTGCTGCACTCTGACGGTCACATGCTGCACTCTGACGGTCACATGCTGCACTCTCATATACTGCTGCACTCTGACTGTCACATGCTGCACTCTCATATATCACATACTGCTGCACTCTGACTGTCACATGCTGCACTCTCATATACTGCTGCACTCTGACTGTCACATGCTGCACTCTCATATACTGCTGCACTCTGACTGTCACATGCTGCACTCTCATATATCACATACTGCTGCACTCTCATATACTGCTGCACTCTGACTGTCACATGCTGCACTCTCATATACTGCTGCACTCTGACTGTCACTTGCTGCACTCTCATATACTGCTGCACTCTGACTGTCACATGCTGCACTCTCATATACTGCTGCACTCTGACTGTCACATGCTGCACTCTCATATATCACATACTGCTGCACTCTGACTGTCACATGCTGCACTCTCATATACTGCTGCACTCTGACTGTCACTTGCTGCACTCTCATATACTGCTGCACTCTGACTGTCACATGCTGCACTCTCATATACTGCTGCACTCTGACTGTCACATGCTGCACTCTCATATATCACATACTGCTGCACTCTCATATACTGCTGCACTCTGACTGTCACATGCTGCACTCTCATATATCACATACTGCTGCACTCTGACGGTCACATGCTGCACTCTGACGGTCACATGCTGCACTCTCATATACTGCTGCACTCTGACTGTCACATGCTGCACTCTCATATATCACATACTGCTGCACTCTGACGGTCACATGCTGCACTCTCATATATCACATACTGCTGCACTCTCATATATCACATACTGCTGCACTCTGACTGTCACATGCTGCACTCTCATATATCACATACTGCTGCACTCTGACGGTCACATGCTGCACTCTCATATATCACATACTGCTGCACTCTGACTGTCACATGCTGCACTCTCATATATCACATACTGCTGCACTCTGACGGTCACATGCTGCACTCTCATATATCACATACTGCTGCACTCTGACTGTCACATGCTGCACTCTCATATATCACATACTGCTGCACTCTCATATATCACATACTGCTGCACTCTGACTGTCACATGCTGCACTCTCATATATCACATACTGCTGCACTCTCATAAATCACATCCTGCTGCACTCTCTCATATATCACATACTGCTGCACTCTCATATATCACATACTGCTGCACTCTCTCATATATCACATCCTGCTGCACTCTCTCATATCACATACTGCTGCACTCTCTCATATATCACATACTGCTGCACTCTCTCATATATCACATACTGCTGCACTCTCTCATATATCACATACTGCTGCACTCTCTCATATATCACATACTGCTGCACTCTCTCATATATCACATACTGCTGCACTCTCTCATATATCACATACTGCTGCACTCTCTCATATATCAAATACTGCTGCACTCTCTCATATATCACATACTGCTGCACTCTGACTGTCACATGCTGCACTCTCATATATCACATACTGCTGCACTCTCTCATATTACATACTGCTGCACGCTCATATATCACATACTGCTGCACTCTCTTATGTATCACATACTGCTGCACTCTGACTGTCACATGCTGCACTCTCATATATCACATACTGCTGCACTCTCTCATATATCACATCCTGCTGCACTCTCTCATATATCACATCCTGCTGCACGCTCTCATATATCACATACTGCTGCACTCTCTCAAATATCACATCCTGCTGCACTCTCTCATATTTCACATCCTGCTGCACTCTCTCAAATATCACATCCTGCTGCACTCTCTCATATATCACATACTACTGCACTCTCTCATATATCACATACTGCTGCACTCTCTCATATATCACATACTGCTGCACTCTCTCATATATCACATACTGCTGCACTCTCTCATATATCACATACTGCTGCACTCTCTCATATATCACATACTGCTGCACTCTCTCATATATCACATACTGCTGCACTCTCATATGTCACATACTGCTGCACTCTCTCATATATCACATACTGCTGCACTCTCTCATATATCACATACTGCTGCACTCTCTCATATATCACATACTGCTGCACTCTCTCATATATCACATTCTGCTGCACTCTCTCATATATCACATCCTGCTGCACTCTCTCATATATCACATCCTGCTGCACTCTCTCATATATCACATACTGCTGCACTCTCTCATATATCACATACTGCTGCACTCTCTCATATATCACATACTGCTGCACTCTCATATGTCACATCCTGCTGCACTCTCATATGTCACATACTCCTGCACTCTGACTGTCACATGCTGCACTCTCATATATCACATACTGCTGCACTCTGACGGTCACATGCTGCACTCTCATATATCACATACTGCTGCACTCTGACTGTCACATGCTGCACTCTCATATATCACATACTGCTGCACTCTGACTGTCACATGCTGCACTCTCATATATCACATACTGCTGCACTCTGACGGTCACATGCTGCACTCTCATATATCACATACTGCTGCACTCTGACGGTCACATGCTGCACTCTCATATATCACATACTGCTGCACTCTGACTGTCACATGCTGCACTCTCATATATCACATACTGCTGCACTCTCATATATCACATACTGCTGCACTCTGACTGTCACATGCTGCACTCTCATATATCACATACTGCTGCACTCTCATAAATCACATCCTGCTGCACTCTCTCATATATCACATACTGCTGCACTCTCATATATCACATACTGCTGCACTCTCTCATATATCACATCCTGCTGCACTCTCTCATATCACATACTGCTGCACTCTCTCATATATCACATACTGCTGCACTCTCTCATATATCACATACTGCTGCACTCTCTCATATATCACATACTGCTGCACTCTCTCATATATCACATACTGCTGCACTCTCTCATATATCACATACTGCTGCACTCTCTCATATATCACATACTGCTGCACTCTCTCATATATCAAATACTGCTGCACTCTCTCATATATCACATACTGCTGCACTCTGACTGTCACATGCTGCACTCTCATATATCACATACTGCTGCACTCTCTCATATTACATACTGCTGCACGCTCATATATCACATACTGCTGCACTCTCTTATGTATCACATACTGCTGCACTCTGACTGTCACATGCTGCACTCTCATATATCACATACTGCTGCACTCTCTCATATATCACATCCTGCTGCACTCTCTCATATATCACATCCTGCTGCACGCTCTCATATATCACATACTGCTGCACTCTCTCATATATCACATACTGCTGCACTCTCATATATCACATACTGCTGCACTCTCTCATATATCACATCCTGCTGCACTCTCTCATATCACATACTGCTGCACTCTCTCATATATCACATACTGCTGCACTCTCTCATATATCACATACTGCTGCACTCTCTCATATATCACATACTGCTGCACTCTCTCATATATCACATACTGCTGCACTCTCTCATATATCACATACTGCTGCACTCTCTCAAATATCACATCCTGCTGCACTCTCTCATATTTCACATCCTGCTGCACTCTCTCAAATATCACATCCTGCTGCACTCTCTCATATATCACATACTACTGCACTCTCTCATATATCACATACTGCTGCACTCTCTCATATATCACATACTGCTGCACTCTCTCATATATCACATACTGCTGCACTCTCTCATATATCACATACTGCTGCACTCTCTCATATATCACATACTGCTGCACTCTCTCATATATCACATACTGCTGCACTCTCATATGTCACATACTGCTGCACTCTCTCATATATCACATACTGCTGCACTCTCTCATATATCACATACTGCTGCACTCTCTCATATATCACATACTGCTGCACTCTCTCATATATCACATTCTGCTGCACTCTCTCATATATCACATCCTGCTGCACTCTCTCATATATCACATCCTGCTGCACTCTCTCATATATCACATACTGCTGCACTCTCTCATATATCACATACTGCTGCACTCTCTCATATATCACATACTGCTGCACTCTCATATGTCACATCCTGCTGCACTCTCATATGTCACATACTCCTGCACTCTGACTGTCACATGCTGCACTCTCATATATCACATACTGCTGCACTCTCTCATATATCACATACTGCTGCACTCTCTCATATATCACATACTGCTGCACTCTCATATGTCACATCCTGCTGCACTCTCATATGTCACATACTCCTGCACTCTGACTGTCACATGCTGCACTCTCATATATCACATACTGCTGCACTCTGACGGTCACATGCTGCACTCTGACGGTCACATGCTGCACTCTCATATACTGCTGCACTCTGACTGTCACATGCTGCACTCTCATATATCACATACTGCTGCACTCTGACTGTCACATGCTGCACTCTCATATACTGCTGCACTCTGACTGTCACATGCTGCACTCTCATATACTGCTGCACTCTGACTGTCACATGCTGCACTCTCATATATCACATACTGCTGCACTCTCATATACTGCTGCACTCTGACTGTCACATGCTGCACTCTCATATATCACATACTGCTGCACTCTCATATACTGCTGCACTCTGACTGTCACATGCTGCACTCTCATATACTGCTGCACTCTGACTGTCACTTGCTGCACTCTCATATACTGCTGCACTCTGACTGTCACATGCTGCACTCTCATATACTGCTGCACTCTGACTGTCACATGCTGCACTCTCATATATCACATACTGCTGCACTCTGACTGTCACATGCTGCACTCTCATATACTGCTGCACTCTGACTGTCACTTGCTGCACTCTCATATACTGCTGCACTCTGACTGTCACATGCTGCACTCTCATATACTGCTGCACTCTGACTGTCACATGCTGCACTCTCATATATCACATACTGCTGCACTCTCATATACTGCTGCACTCTGACTGTCACATGCTGCACTCTCATATATCACATACTGCTGCACTCTGACGGTCACATGCTGCACTCTGACGGTCACATGCTGCACTCTCATATACTGCTGCACTCTGACTGTCACATGCTGCACTCTCATATATCACATACTGCTGCACTCTGACGGTCACATGCTGCACTCTCATATATCACATACTGCTGCACTCTCATATATCACATACTGCTGCACTCTGACTGTCACATGCTGCACTCTCATATATCACATACTGCTGCACTCTGACGGTCACATGCTGCACTCTCATATATCACATACTGCTGCACTCTGACTGTCACATGCTGCACTCTCATATATCACATACTGCTGCACTCTGACGGTCACATGCTGCACTCTCATATATCACATACTGCTGCACTCTGACTGTCACATGCTGCACTCTCATATATCACATACTGCTGCACTCTCATATATCACATACTGCTGCACTCTGACTGTCACATGCTGCACTCTCATATATCACATACTGCTGCACTCTCATAAATCACATCCTGCTGCACTCTCTCATATATCACATACTGCTGCACTCTCATATATCACATACTGCTGCACTCTCTCATATATCACATCCTGCTGCACTCTCTCATATCACATACTGCTGCACTCTCTCATATATCACATACTGCTGCACTCTCTCATATATCACATACTGCTGCACTCTCTCATATATCACATACTGCTGCACTCTCTCATATATCACATACTGCTGCACTCTCTCATATATCACATACTGCTGCACTCTCTCATATATCACATACTGCTGCACTCTCTCATATATCAAATACTGCTGCACTCTCTCATATATCACATACTGCTGCACTCTCTCATATATCACATACTGCTGCACTCTCTCATATATCACATACTGCTGCACTCTCTCATATATCACATACTGCTGCACTCTCTCATATATCACATACTGCTGCACTCTCATATGTCACATCCTGCTGCACTCTCATATGTCACATACTCCTGCACTCTGACTGTCACATGCTGCACTCTCATATATCACATACTGCTGCACTCTGACGGTCACATGCTGCACTCTCATATATCACATACTGCTGCACTCTGACTGTCACATGCTGCACTCTCATATATCACATACTGCTGCACTCTGACTGTCACATGCTGCACTCTCATATATCACATACTGCTGCACTCTCTCATATTACATACTGCTGCACGCTCATATATCACATACTGCTGCACTCTCTTATGTATCACATACTGCTGCACTCTGACTGTCACATGCTGCACTCTCATATATCACATACTGCTGCACTCTCTCATATATCACATCCTGCTGCACTCTCTCATATATCACATCCTGCTGCACGCTCTCATATATCACATACTGCTGCACTCTCTCAAATATCACATCCTGCTGCACTCTCTCATATTTCACATCCTGCTGCACTCTCTCAAATATCACATCCTGCTGCACTCTCTCATATATCACATACTACTGCACTCTCTCATATATCACATACTGCTGCACTCTCTCATATATCACATACTGCTGCACTCTCTCATATATCACATACTGCTGCACTCTCTCATATATCACATACTGCTGCACTCTCTCATATATCACATACTGCTGCACTCTCTCATATATCACATACTGCTGCACTCTCATATGTCACATACTGCTGCACTCTCTCATATATCACATACTGCTGCACTCTCTCATATATCACATACTGCTGCACTCTCTCATATATCACATACTGCTGCACTCTCTCATATATCACATTCTGCTGCACTCTCTCATATATCACATCCTGCTGCACTCTCTCATATATCACATCCTGCTGCACTCTCTCATATATCACATACTGCTGCACTCTCTCATATATCACATACTGCTGCACTCTCTCATATATCACATACTGCTGCACTCTCATATGTCACATCCTGCTGCACTCTCATATGTCACATACTCCTGCACTCTGACTGTCACATGCTGCACTCTCATATATCACATACTGCTGCACTCTGACGGTCACATGCTGCACTCTCATATATCACATACTGCTGCACTCTGACTGTCACATGCTGCACTCTCATATATCACATACTGCTGCACTCTGACTGTCACATGCTGCACTCTCATATATCACATACTGCTGCACTCTGACGGTCACATGCTGCACTCTCATATATCACATACTGCTGCACTCTGACGGTCACATGCTGCACTCTCATATATCACATACTGCTGCACTCTGACTGTCACATGCTGCACTCTCATATATCACATACTGCTGCACTCTCATATATCACATACTGCTGCACTCTGACTGTCACATGCTGCACTCTCATATATCACATACTGCTGCACTCTCATAAATCACATCCTGCTGCACTCTCTCATATATCACATACTGCTGCACTCTCATATATCACATACTGCTGCACTCTCTCATATATCACATCCTGCTGCACTCTCTCATATCACATACTGCTGCACTCTCTCATATATCACATACTGCTGCACTCTCTCATATATCACATACTGCTGCACTCTCTCATATATCACATACTGCTGCACTCTCTCATATATCACATACTGCTGCACTCTCTCATATATCACATACTGCTGCACTCTCTCATATATCACATACTGCTGCACTCTCTCATATATCAAATACTGCTGCACTCTCTCATATATCACATACTGCTGCACTCTGACTGTCACATGCTGCACTCTCATATATCACATACTGCTGCACTCTCTCATATTACATACTGCTGCACGCTCATATATCACATACTGCTGCACTCTCTTATGTATCACATACTGCTGCACTCTGACTGTCACATGCTGCACTCTCATATATCACATACTGCTGCACTCTCTCATATATCACATCCTGCTGCACTCTCTCATATATCACATCCTGCTGCACGCTCTCATATATCACATACTGCTGCACTCTCTCAAATATCACATCCTGCTGCACTCTCTCATATTTCACATCCTGCTGCACTCTCTCAAATATCACATCCTGCTGCACTCTCTCATATATCACATACTACTGCACTCTCTCATATATCACATACTGCTGCACTCTCTCATATATCACATACTGCTGCACTCTCTCATATATCACATACTGCTGCACTCTCTCATATATCACATACTGCTGCACTCTCTCATATATCACATACTGCTGCACTCTCTCATATATCACATACTGCTGCACTCTCATATGTCACATACTGCTGCACTCTCTCATATATCACATACTGCTGCACTCTCTCATATATCACATACTGCTGCACTCTCTCATATATCACATACTGCTGCACTCTCTCATATATCACATTCTGCTGCACTCTCTCATATATCACATCCTGCTGCACTCTCTCATATATCACATCCTGCTGCACTCTCTCATATATCACATACTGCTGCACTCTCTCATATATCACATACTGCTGCACTCTCTCATATATCACATACTGCTGCACTCTCATATGTCACATCCTGCTGCACTCTCATATGTCACATACTCCTGCACTCTGACTGTCACATGCTGCACTCTCATATATCACATACTGCTGCACTCTCTCATATTACATACTGCTGCACTCTCATATATCACATACTGCTGCACTCTCATATATCACATACTGCTGCACTCTCTTATATATCACATCCTGCTGAACTCTCTCATATATCACATTCTGCTGCACTCTCTCATATATCACATCCTGCTGCACTCTCTCATATATCACATCCTGCTTCACTCTCTCATATATCACATACTGCTGCACTCTCTCATATATCACATACTGCTGCACTCTCATATTTCACATACTGCTGCACTCTCATATATCACATACTGCTGCACTCTCATATATCACATACTGCTGCACTCTCTCATATATCACATACGGCTGCACTCTCTCATATATCACATACTGCTGCACTCTCTCATATATCACATACTGCTGCACTCTCATATATCACATACTGCTGCACTCTCTCATATATCACATACTGCTGCACTCTCTCATATATCACATACTGCTGCACTCTCATATATCACATACTGCTGCACTCTCATATATCACATACTGCTGCACTCCGACTGTCACATGCTGCACTCTCATATATCACATACTGCTGCACTCTCTCATATATCACATACTGCTGCACTCTCTCATATATCACATACGGCTGCACTCTCTCATATATCACATACTGCTGCACTCTCATATATCACATACTGCTGCACTCTCATATATCACATACTGCTGCACTCTCATATATCACATACTGCTGCACTCTCTCATATATCACATACTGCTGCACTCTCATATATCACATACTGCTGCACTCCGACTGTCACATGCTGCACTCTCATATATCACATACTGCTGCACTCTCTCATATATCACATACTGCTGCTCTCTCATATATCACATACTGCTGCACTCTCATATATCACATACTGCTGCACTCTCATATATCACATACTGCTGCACTCTCTCATATATTTATTTATTTATTTATTTGCAGTTTCTTATATAGCGCAGCAGATTCCGTTGCGCTTTACAATAGTAAACAGTGATAAAACAAACTGGGTAACAACAGACAGACATGGAGGTAGGAGGGCCCTGCTGCAAGCTTACAATCTATAGGGATATAGGAGGGAAACACAAGGACAGGCACCAGTAATAGCATAGCAGTCCCAACAAGTTACAAGTCCAGAAGGGAAGCTATATAATACATAAGTGCCTCAGAGGGTTATGCGTGTAGAACTTAAATATGATAGGCTTGCCTGAAGAGGTGAGTTTTCAGGGAACGCTTGAAAGTTTGGAGGCTAGCGGAGAGTCTAATTGTGCATGGAAGGGCATTCCATAGGATGGGAGCAGCCCGATGAAAGTCCTGTAATAGTGAATGGGAGCTAGTGATCCGCTCAGATGAGAGACGCAGATCTTGTGCAGAGCGGAGTGGTCGAGATGGGAGATATTGTGTGATAAGTGCAGAGATATATGCTGGTGCAGTATGGTTAATAGCTTTATATGCAAGTAGAAGTGTTTTATATTGAATACGGTAATATACAGGCAACCAATGGAGGGACTGGCAGAGCGGATCAGCAGACGATGAGCGTCTTGCAAGGAAGATCAGCCTAGCAGCAGCATTTAAAATGGATTGCAGTGGTGAGAGTCTGTTCTTGGGAAGTCCAGTTAGGAGACTATTGCAATAATCAATGCGGGATATAATGAGTGCATGGATAAGAGATTTAGTAGTGTCTTGTGTGAGATACGGTCGTATTTTGGATATGTTTTTTAGATGCATGTAACATGATTTGGAGACAGATTGAATGTGGGGAACAAAGGACAGGTCAGAGTCGAGGGTGACCCCTAAGCAACGAGCTTGTTGGGTAGGGTAGATTGTCGAGTTGTCAACAGTGATGGAGATATCAGGATGGTAACTGTTCTTAGTTGGCGGGAATATCAGTAATTCAGTTTTGGAAATATTGAGTTTGAGTTGGCGAGAAGACATCCAAAGTGAGATGGCAGAGAGACATTCAGAGACTCGGCCCAAAACCACTGGTGACAACTCTGGGGTTGATAGATAGATTTGAGTATCATCCGCATATAAGTGATACTGAAATCCGAAGGAGCTGATTAGTTTGCCAAGCGAGGAGGTATAGATTGAGAAAAGCAGAGGACCTAAGACTGAGCCTTGCGGAACTCCGACTGACAGAGGTAGTGAAGAGGAAGTAGAGTCAGAGAAGCGAACAGTGAAAGAGCGATCAGATAGGTAAGATGTGAACCAGGAAAGGGCTGTATCATTAAGACCTAGGGAGTGTAGTGTTTGTAAAAGGAGAGTGTGATCCACAGTGTCAAACGCAGCAGAAAGATCTAGAAGAATAAGCAGTGAGTAATGGCCTTTAGACTTAGCTGTTACCAGATCATTAACCACTTTAGTCAGTGCTGTCTCAGTGGAGTGTTGAGAGCGAAAGCCTGACTGAAGCGGGTCTAATAGGGTGTTGGAGTTTAGAAAGTTTGTTAGGCGAGAGTAGACAAGTCTCTCAAGTAGCTTGGAGAGGCATGGGAGCTGAGAGATAGGACGATAGTTAGAGAGAGAGTTAGGGTCAGAGTTGTGTTTTTTCAGAATGGGAGTAATCGCTGCATGTTTGAGCAGAGACGGAAAAGTACCAGTAGCAAGAGAGAGATTGCAGATTTTAGTTAAGGTTGGAATAAGCACAGGAGATAGATTTTTAATGACTTGTGCAGGTATAGGATCAAGAGGAGAGGTAGTAGAGTAGGAGGATAAGAAGAGTGCGGATACTTCCTTTTCATTTGTGGGCTCAAACGAAGAGAAAGTGCCAGAGGGTTCAGGTGTGGCAGAAAGAGGGTTAGAGATTGTGGAGCATACCATTTCATCTCGGATGTTATCAATCTTGTCCTTAAAGTAGGAGGCAAGTTCTTGTGCACTGATGGTAGCCGGTGGGGGAGGAGGGGGAGGGTACAGAAGAGACTTAAATGTGTTAAAAAGTCGCCTAGGGTTGGTGGCATGAGAAGAGATGAGAGATTGGTAGTATGTTTGTTTGGCCGTGTCCAAAGCATTGCAGTAGGAGTGGTAGCTAGTCTTATATGTGAGGAAATCAGTAATATTACGAGATTTACGCCATTGGCGTTCAACTTTACGTGACTGATTTCGTAGTTGTCTTGTTGTGTTGGAGTGCCACGGTTGGCATCTAAGCCTACGTGGGGTATAATGGGTAGCTGGAGCCACTTCATCAAGGGCTGTTTCAAGAGTCTCGTAGAGGTGGGAAACAGCAGAGTCAGGAGAGGTAAATGTAGAAATTAGTGAGAGCTGTTGTTGCAGGGAGGTGGAAAGTTGTGGAAAATTAATAGCATTAGTATTTCTGCGGGTTAGAGTAGGCTTGCATGATTTCTGTGTCAGTGAGCTTGAGGTAATGGAGGAGAGTGAGAGAGTAATGAGATTGTGATCAGAGAGAGGGAAGGGAGTGTTAGTAAAATCAGAGACTGAGCACAGCCTGGTGAAAACGAGGTCAAGGCAGTGGCCTTCCTCATGAGTAGCGGCGTCGGACCACTGGGAGAGGCCAAGAGAGGAGGTTAGAGAGAGGAGTTTGGAGGCATGCAGAGATGGTGGACTGTCAATAGCAATGTTGAAGTCACCCAGGATGATAGTGGAGATGTCAGAGGATAAGAAATGGGGGAGCCAGGCAGAGAATTCTTCCAGAAATTTAGATTTGGGAAGCCCTGGTGGACGATAGATAGCAGCAACACGCAGAGAGAAAGGGGAAAAAACCCTAATGGAGTGTACTTCAAATGATGTAAATGTGAGTGAAGGAACTGGTGGGAGAACTGAGTATGTGAAGTCTTGTGACAGTAATATACCAACTCCACCTCCTTTACAGTTACCAGGCCTGGAGGTGTGAGTGAAGTGGAAACCACCATGTGACAGTGCTGCAGGCGAGACCGTGTCTGATTGTGTGAGCCAGGTTTCTGTAATTGCCATCAGATTGAAGTTGTGGGAGATGAAGAGGTCATGGATGGATGTTAATTTATTGCAAACAGAGCGTGCATTCAATAGGGCACATGTAAGTTGTTTGGTGTGTGGTGGGAGGCATGTGATATTTATGAGGTTAGCTGAATTTCTAGGCTTAGAAGCCATTAAATCTGGGTGGGTCAGGTGGTTGGGGCCTGGATTAGGTGATATGTCCCCAGCTAATAAGATTAGAAAGGAGAGATAGATATAGGTGGATGATTGTGGTTTTTTGTATTGGTGATAGGATGTGGATGTGAAAGTACAAGTAGAGAAGTAATTAAAGAGCTCATGAGTGTTTAGAAGAGGGGAGTGCATAATGGAAGAGGCAATGTGTACAGAGTGGTGAGTGTCAGGGAGATTATAGGATGGTTGAAGTTTGGTAAGTATGCCATGTAATGAAATGAGAAGTAGCATTGTGGTGAGCATGATGTGATAGTTTGTCTGTTGGTGACCAGGTAAAGGGGAGATTGTTTGAGAAAGTGTGGAATAAGTATAGTATTTACCTTGGTTGATGTTGTTCAATGTTTTTCAACTGTTTTATAACTGTTCTTTATAAGTAAATCCACTTTGTATATTTCCCACTTAGTAATTTCTCAGTTAGAGAACTGCCAGGCAGAGGACTGCCTTCTATATGACCAGATATAGCAGGTCTAATTAAGATAGACTACAGCTGAGGTCACATGACCAGCTAATCAAGGCCTGTGTAACATAAACACTAGCCAAAACATTTACTACAATAAAGTATGCCTCAATGACCACAGCTTCAAACAGGTACAATAAAGACTAGAAACACATTAATAATACAGCATTTGTTATGCAAAGGGCAAAAATACAGATTAGCAGTTATAGTGTTTTATAGACCAGTTTAAATCACATACATGTAATACTGCTGCAGTGGGCTCATAGGGATTTTTGCAGAGCAGAATGCTGCGACTTGTAGAGAAATGGACGTGTACCTAGAGTTTAAAGCAGAAAAAACTGAACTTTTAGAATTTTCATTTTTTGACCAAAACGACAGCCGCGGGGGTTATAAACATGTTGATTTATTTATTTATTTATTTGCAGTTTCTTATATAGCGCAGCAGATTATATATCACATACTGCTGCACTCTCTCATATATCACATACGGCTGCACTCTCTCATATATCACATACTGCTGCACTCTCTCATATATCACATACTGCTGCACTCTCATATATCACATACTGCTGCACTCTCTCATATATCACATACTGCTGCACTCTCTCATATATCACATACTGCTGCACTCTCATATATCACATACTGCTGCACTCTCATATATCACATACTGCTGCACTCTCATATATCACATACTGCTGCACTCTCAAAGGTCCAAAGTACCAACCAATCCCCAATTGTCATTTTGTAAACAGCCGGTTAGGAGCTGATGGGCTGCTACTTAATCCCTCTCCAATGCCTAATACTCCTTCCCTTTGGAGAGAGATACTACTACTAGCTGCACGTTACAGGCTGTGTTTGAAATGAAAACTGCCAGTTTGGGCCGAGAAAGTTGGTAATTTATCTCTCACCAAGCTGTGATCCATCTGGGCCTGAGTACTATACACGGGGGGCAGTGCCATGTACTGAGCAGGTTTCTTCTTCCCCCTTCCCGCAGGACTGTGGCAAGAGAGATGCGCCAACATGTGCAGCACTCCTGAGCACCCACACAGCACTCAGCCCCCCGCCAGGAGAGGAAGAGGAGCGAGCGGGGACCAGGGCAGCAGGAGAGGAAGAGGAGCGAGTGGGGACCGGGGCAGCAGGAGAGGAAGAGGAGCGAGTGGGGACCGGGGCAGCAGGAGAGGAAGAGGAGCGAGTGAGGACCGGGGCAGCAGGAGAGGAAGAGGAGCGAGCGGGGATCCGGGAGAAGCGCTCTCCCAGCCATGTCTAACGTCACCCTGGATGCCTGCAACGTGGACTCAGACCTAGACGGCGTGCTGCCACCATCGCTCTATGCTGTGGTCTTTGTGGTGGGGCTCCCTGCCAACCTCCTGGCACTGTGGGCAGCCTGGCTCCAGGTGCAGAAAGGAAAAGAACTTGGGGTGTACCTGCTGAACCTCAGCCTCTCCGACCTCCTCCTGATCTGTGCGCTGCCCCCCTGGACAGACTACTACTTACGGAGGGAC
The DNA here is from genome assembly GCF_055691185.1 of Crinia signifera. Lineage (NCBI taxonomy): Eukaryota > Metazoa > Chordata > Amphibia > Anura > Myobatrachidae > Crinia > Crinia signifera. The sequence goes on from NC_139225.1 coordinate 167,132,727, forward strand.
GTGTGGGGTTACGGCCCTGGTGCCTGTCGCCTCTTTGGTTTTATCTTCTATACCAATCTGTATGTGGGCGCTGCCTTCCTGTCCTGTGTGTCCGCTGACCGCTACTTAGCTGTGGCACACCCGTTACGATTCCCCGGTGCTAGGCCCATTCGCTCTGCCACTGCCATCTCTGCCTTGGTGTGGGTATTAGAACTGGCAGCTAATTCCCCGCCCTTGTTCAGGGATGCCATCACCAAGGACCGCTACAACCACACCTTCTGCTACGAGAGCTACCCGCTCTCTGGAAAGGGAGATGCCCTGGCTAACGTGGGGAGGGTGCTTGCCGGATTCTTCCTGCCCTGGGGCATAATGCTGCTGTGTTACGCTGGGCTGCTACGGGCGCTGCGGGGGAGCGCGTCCTGTGAGCGCAGAGAGAAGAGGAGGGTGCGCCGCCTGGCACTGGGGCTACCCTGTGTGGCGCTCCTGTGTTATGGGCCGTACCATGCCCTCTTGCTCCTGCGCAGCCTGGTATTCCTGGTCGGAGGGGGCTCAGCAGCAGCGGGTGAGAGCTGTGCCCTGGAGGAAAGGCTGTTCCCGGCTTACCATGCCTCGCTGGCAATGGCCACCCTGAACTGTCTAGCAGATCCGGCCCTCTACTGCCTGGCATGCCCGGGTGCCCGAGGGGAAGTGGCAAAAGCAATAGGCCGGGTGGTGTCATGGGCAATGGGGAAGGACAGGGCAGGGTGGCGTGGTCGGGTGACAGAAGGCAGAGGGATGGCGGGCCATGGAGAAGAGGTTGGGATGGTGGAGTTGGGCGAGAGAGGGGGCACTTTTATAGTGTAGGGGGGGGGGGGGGGCATCTAGGAGGTTCTTGTTCCAGAAAATAAATAAATCTTCCAATATAACGTGTGTGTTATTACAGGAGTAATGCGTCTGCGGATAGTGCCTGTGCCAGCTAGGAGCGATGTGCTGCAGGAAGAACAATAGGAACGCTCTGTGGACCTGGCTGCCATCTGTGAGCTGAGTCAGTAGCAGAGGAGGTTGGGGCAATCGAGTTACACAGGAACAGCAGAGAGGAGGAGTGTGGGGTACACAGCTGTTACGGGGGGGGAGGGGGGGGGCACACGGGGCCCGGGTCTGCTAATGTACCTAGCACTCAGACGAGAGGAGGAGTGTGGGGTACGCAGCTGTTACGGGGGGGGGGGGGGGCACACGGGGCCCGGTTCTGCTAATGTACCTAGCACTCAGCAGAGAGGAGGAGTGTGGGGTACACAGCTGTTACTGGGGGGGGGGGGGACAGGGCCCAGGTCTGCTAATGTACCTAGCACTCAGCAGAGAGGAGGAGTGTGGGGTACACAGCTGTTACTGGGGGGGGCACGCGGGCCCGGGTCTGCTAATGTACCTAGCACTCAGCAGAGAGGAGGAGTGTGGGGTACGCAGCTGTTACTGGGGGGGGGGGGGGGGGGGGACAGGGCCCAGGTCTGCTAATGTACCTAGCACTCAGCAAAGAGGAGGAGTGTGGGGTACACAGCTGTTACTGGGGGTGGGGGGGCACAACACAGGGCCCAGGTCTGCTAATGTACCTAGCACTCAGCAGAGAGGAGGAGTGTGGGGTACGCAGCTGTTACTGGGGGGGGGACAGGGCCCAGGTCTGCTTATGTACCTAGCACTCAGCAGAGAGGAGGAGTGTGGGGTACACAGCTGTTACTGGGGGGGGGACAGGGCCCAGGTCTGCTAATGTACCTAGCACTCAGCAGAGAGGAGGAGTGTGGGGTACGCAGCTGTTACTGGGGGGGGGGGGGGCCAGGGCCCAGGTCTGCTAATGTACCTAGCACTCAGCAGAGAGGAGGAGTGTGGGGTACACAGCTGTTACTGGGGGGGGGGGAGGTAAAGGGCTGCTAATGTACCTAGCACTCAGCAGAGAGGAGGAGTGTGGGGTACGCAGCTGTTACTGGGGGGGGGACAGGGCCCAGGTCTGCTAATGTACCTAGCACTCAGCAGAGAGGAGGAGTGTGGGGTACACAGCTGTTACTGGGGGGGGGGGGGGGACAGGGCCCAGGTCTGCTAATGTACCTAGCACTCAGCAGAGAGGAGGAGTGTGGGGTACACAGCTGTTACTGGGGGGGGGGGGGGGCAGGGCCCAGGTCTGCTAATGTACCTAGCACTCAGCAGAGAGGAGTGTGGGGTACGCAGCTGTTACTGGGGGGACGGGACAGGTCTGCTAATGTACCTAGCACTCAGCAGAGAGGAGGAGTGTGGGGTACGCAGCTGTTACTGGGGGGGGGGGGGGACAGGGCCCAGGTCTGCTAATGTACCTAGCACTCAGCAGAGAGGAGGAGTGTGGGGTACACAGCTGTTACTAGGGGGGGGGGGGGACAGGGCCCAGGTCTGCTAATGTACCTAGCACTCAGCAGAGAGGAGGAGTGTGGGGTACGCAGCTGTTACTGGGGGGGGGGGGGGACAGGGCCCAGGTCTGCTAATGTACCTAGCACTCAGCAAAGAGGAGGAGTGTGGGGTACACAGCTGTTACTGGGGGGGGGGGGGGGCCCAGGTCTGCTAATGTACCTAGCACTCAGCAGAGAGGAGGAGTGTGGGGTACACAGCTGTTACTGGGGGGGGGGGACAGGTCTGCTAATGTACCTAGCACTCAGCAGAGAGGAGGAGTGTGGGGTACGCAGCTGTTACTGGGGGGGGGGACAGGGCCCAGGTCTGCTAATGTACCTAGCACTCAGCAGAGAGGAGGAGTGTGGGGTACGCAGCTGTTACGGGGGGGGGGGGGGCCCAGGTCTGCTAATGTACCTAGCACTCAGCAGAGAGGAGGAGTGTGGGGTACACAGCTGTTACTGGGGGGGGGGGGGGAGGGCAGGGCCCAGGTCTGCTAATGTACCTAGCACTCAGCAGAGAGGAGGAGTGTGGGGTACGCAGCTGTTACTGGGGGGGGGGGGGGGGGGCAGGGCCCAGGTCTGCTAATGTACCTAGCACTCAGCAGAGAGGAGGAGTGTGGGGTACACAGCTGTTACTGGGGGGGGGGGACAGGTCTGCTAATGTACCTAGCACTCAGCAGAGAGGAGGAGTGTGGGGTACGCAGCTGTTACTGGGGGGGGGGACAGGGCCCAGGTCTGCTAATGTACCTAGCACTCAGCAGAGAGGAGGAGTGTGGGGTACGCAGCTGTTACTGGGGGGGGGGGGGGGCCCAGGTCTGCTAATGTACCTAGCACTCAGCAGAGAGGAGGAGTGTGGGGTACACAGCTGTTACTGGGGGGGGGGGGGGGGGAGGGCAGGGCCCAGGTCTGCTAATGTACCTAGCACTCAGCAGAGAGGAGGAGTGTGGGGTACGCAGCTGTTACTGGGGGGACGGGACAGGTCTGCTAATGTACCTAGCACTCAGCAGAGAGGAGGAGTGTGGGGTACACAGCTGTTACTGGGGGGGGGGGGACAGGGCCCAGGTCTGCTAATGTACCTAGCACTCAGCAGAGAGGAGGAGTGTGGGGTACACAGCTGTTACTGGGGGGGGGGGGGGGGGGAGACAGGGCCCAGGTCTGCTAATGTACCTAGCACTCAGCAGAGAGGAGGAGTGTGGGGTACACAGCTGTTACTGGGGGGGGGGACAGGGCCCAGGTCTGCTAATGTACCTAGCACTCAGCAGAGAGGAGGAGTGTGGGGTACGCAGCTGTTACTGGGGGGGGGGGGGGGGCCCAGGTCTGCTAATGTACCTAGCACTCAGCAGAGAGGAGGAGTGTGGGGTACACAGCTGTTACTGGGGGGGGGGGACAGGGCCCAGGTCTGCTAATGTACCTAGCACTCAGCAGAGAGGAGGAGTGTGGGGTACACAGCTGTTACTGGGGGGGGGGGGGGGGAGACAGGGCCCAGGTCTGCTAATGTACCTAGCACTCAGCAGAGAGGAGGAGTGTGGGGTACACAGCTGTTACTGGGGGGGGGGGGGGGGAGACAGGGCCCAGGTCTGCTAATGTACCTAGCACTCAGCAGAGAGGAGGAGTGTGGGGTACGCAGCTGTTACTGGGGGGGGGGGGGGGGCAGGTCTGCTAATGTACCTAGCACTCAGCAGAGAGGAGGAGTGTGGGGTACACAGCTGTTACTGGGGGGGGGGGGGGAGGGCAGGGCCCAGGTCTGCTAATGTACCTAGCACTCAGCAGAGAGGAGGAGTGTGGGGTACGCAGCTGTTACTGGGGGGACGGGACAGGTCTGCTAATGTACCTAGCACTCAGCAGAGAGGAGGAGTGTGGGGTACACAGCTGTTACTGGGGGGGGGGGACAGGGCCCAGGTCTGCTAATGTACCTAGCACTCAGCAGAGAGGAGGAGTGTGGGGTACACAGCTGTTACTGGGGGGGGGGGGGGGGGGGGGGGGAGACAGGGCCCAGGTCTGCTAATGTACCTAGCACTCAGCAGAGAGGAGGAGTGTGGGGTACACAGCTGTTACTGGGGGGGGGGGGGGACTGGGCCCAGGTCTGCTAATGTACCTAGCACTCAGCAGAGAGGAGGAGTGTGGGGTACACAGCTGTTGGGGGGGGGGACAGGGCCCAGGTCTGCTAATGTACCTAGCACTCAGCAGAGAGGAGGAGTGTGGGGTACACAGCTGTTACTGGGGGGGGGGGGGGGACAGGGCGCAGGTCTGCTAATGTACCTAGCACTCAGCAGAGAGGAGGAGTGTGGGGTACGCAGCTATTACTGGGGGGGGGACACAGGGCCCAGGTCTGCTAATGTACCTAGCACTCAGCAGAGAGGAGGAGTGTGGGGTACACAGCTGTAACTGGGGGGGGGGGGCACAACACAGGGCCCAGGTCTGCTAATGTACCTAGCACTCAGCAGAGAGGAGGAGTGTGGGGTACACAGCTGTTACTGGGGGGGGGGGGGGCGGCACACAGGGCCCAGGTCTGATAATGTACCTAGCACTCAGCAGAGAGGAGGAGTGTGGGGTACGCAGCTGTTACTGGGGGGGGGGACAGGGCCCAGGTCTGCTAATGTACCTAGCACTCAGCAGAGAGGAGGAGTGTGGGGTACACAGCTGTTACTGGGGGGGGGGGACAGGGCCCAGGTCTGCTAATGTACCTAGCGCTCAGCAGAGAGGAGGAGTGTGGGGTACGCAGCTGTTACTGGGGGGGCACACAGGGCCCAGGTCTGCTAATGTACCTAGCACTCAGCAGAGAGGAGGAGTGTGGGGTACACAGCTGTTACTGGGGGGGGCACGCGGGGCCCAGGTCTGCTAATGTACCTAGCACTCAGCAGAGAGGAGGAGTGTGGGGTACACAGCTGTTACTGGGGGGGGGGGGGGGCGGGGGGACAGGGCCCAGGTCTGCTAATGTACCTAGCACTCAGCAGAGAGGAGGAGTGTGGGGTACACAGCTGTTACTGGGGGGGGGGGCGCACACAGGGCCCAGGTCTGCTAATGTACCTAGCACTCAGCAAAGAGGAGGAGTGTGGGGTACACAGCTGTTACTGGGGGGGGGGGGGCACAACACAGGGCCCAGGTCTGCTAATGTACCTAGCACTCAGCAAAGAGGAGGAGTGTGGGGTACGCAGCTGTTACTGGGGGGGGACAGGGCCCAGGTCTGCTAATGTACCTAGCACTCAGCAGAGAGGAGGAGTGTGGGGTGCACAGCTGTTACTGGGGGGGGGGGGGGGGGGGGGGGACAGGGCCCAGGTCTGCTAATGTACCTAGCACTCAGCAGAGAGGAGGAGTGTGGGGTACACAGCTGTTACTGGGGGGGGTCACACAGGGCCCGGGTCTGCTAATGTACCTAGCACTTAGCAGAGAGGAGGAGTGTGGGGTACACAGCTGTTACTGGGGGGGGGGGGGACAGGGCCCAGGTCTGCTAATGTACCTAGCACTCAGCAGAGAGGAGGAGTGTGGGGTACACAGCTGTTACTGGGGGGGGCGCACACAGGGCCCGGGTCTGCTAATGTACCTAGCACTCAGCAGAGAGGAGGAGTGTGGGGTACACAGCTGTTACTAGGGGGGGGGGGGGCACAGGGCCCAGGTCTGCTAATGTACCTAGCACTCAGCAGAGAGGAGGAGTGTGGGGTACACAGCTGTTACTGGGGGGGGGCGGCACACAGGGCCCAGGTCTGATAATGTACCTAGCACTCAGCAGAGAGGAGGAGTGTGGGGTACACAGCTGTTACTGGGGGGGGGGGGGGGGGGACAGGGCCCAGGTCTGCTAATGTACCTAGCACTCAGCAGAGAGGAGGAGTGTGGGGTACACAGCTGTCACTGGGGGGGGGGGGGGACACACAGGGCCCAGGTCTGCTAATGTACCTAGCACTCAGCAGAGAGGAGGAGTGTGAAGTACGCAGCTGTTACTGGGGGGGGGGGGGGATCGGGCCCCAGGTCTGCTAATGTACCTAGCACTCAGCAAAGAGGAGGAGTGTGGGGTGCACAGCTGTTACTGGGGGGGGGGGCACACAAGGCCCAGGTCTGCTAATGTACCTAGCACTCAGCAAAGAGGAGGAGTGTGGGGTACACAGCAGTTACTGGGGGGGGGGGGGGGGGACACAGGGCCCAGGTCTGCTAATGTACCTAGCACTCAGCAGAGAGGAGGAGTGTGGGGTACACAGCTGTTACTGGGGGGGGGGGCGGCACACAGGGCCCAGGTCTGCTAATGTACCTAGCACTCAGCAGAGAGGAGGAGTGTGGGGTACACAGCTGTTACTGGGGGGTGGGGGGGAACGGGGCCCAGGTCTGCTAATGTACCTAGCACTCAGCAAAGAGGAGGAGTGTGGGGTACACAGCTGTTACTGGGGGGGGGGGGCGCACACAGGGCCCAGGTCTGCTAATGTACCTAGCACTCAGCAGAGAGGAGGAGTGTGGGGTACACAGCTGTTACTGGGGGGGGGGGGGGCGCACACAGGGCCCAGGTCTGCTAATGTACCTAGGACTCAGCAAAGAGGAGGAGTGTGGGGTACGCAGCTGTTACTGGGGGGGAAGGGGGACAGGGCCCAGGTCTGCTAATGTACCTAGCACTCAGCAGAGAGGAGGAGTGTGGGGTACACAGCTGTTACTGGGGGGGGGGGGGGGGGTGTCACACAGGGCCCGGGTCTGCTAATGTACCTAGCACTCAGCAGAGAGGAGGAGTGTGGGGTGCACAGCTGTTACTGGGGGGGGGGGGGGGGGGGACAGGGCCCAGGTCTGCTAATGTACCTAGCACTCAGCAAAGAGGAGGAGTGTGGGGTACACAGCTGTTACTGGGGGGGGGCACACAGGGCCCAGGTCTGCTAATGTACCTAGCACTCAGCAGAGAGGAGGAGTGTGGGGTGCACAGCTGTTACTGGGGGGGGGGGGGGGGCACACAGGGCCCAGGTCTGCTAATGTACCTAGCACTCAGCAAAGAGGAGGAGTGTGGGGTACACAGCTGTTACTGGGGGGGGGGCGCACACAGGGCCCAGGTCTGCTAATGTACCTAGCACTCAGCACAGAGGAGGAGTGTGGGGTACACAGCTGTTACTGGGGGGGGGGGGGGGGCACACAGGGCCCAGGTCTGCTAATGTACCTAGCACTCAGCAAAGAGGAGGAGTGTGGGGTACGCAGCTGTTACTGGGGGGGGGGGGGGGACAGGGCCCAGGTCTGCTAATGTACCTAGCACTCAGCAGAGAGGAGGAGTGTGGGGTACACAGCTGTTACTGGGGGGGGGGTGTCACACAGGGCCCGGGTCTGCTAATGTACCTAGCACTCAGCAGAGAGGAGGAGTGTGGGGTGCACAGCTGTTACTGGGGGGGGGGGGGCAGGTCTGCTAATGTACCTAGCACTCAGCAGAGAGGAGGAGTGTGGGGTACACAGCTGTTACTGGGGGGGGGGGGGCACACAGGGCCCAGGTCTGCTAATGTACCTAGCACTCAGCAGAGAGGAGGAGTGTGGGGTGCACAGCTGTTACTGGGGGGGGGGGGGGGGCACACAGGGCCCAGGTCTGCTAATGTACCTAGCACTCAGCAAAGAGGAGGAGTGTGGGGTACACAGCTGTTACTGGGGGGGGGGGGGCACACAGGGCCCAGGTCTGCTAATGTACCTAGCACTCAGCAGAGAGGAGGAGTGTGGGGTACACAGCTGTTACTGGGGGGTGGGGGGGAACGGGGCCCAGGTCTGCTAATGTACCTAGCACTCAGCAAAGAGGAGGAGTGTGGGGTACACAGCTGTTACTGGGGGGGGGGGGCGCACACAGGGCCCAGGTCTGCTAATGTACCTAGCACTCAGCAGAGAGGAGGAGTGTGGGGTACACAGCTGTTACTGGGGGGGGGGGGGCACACAGGGCCCAGGTCTGCTAATGTACCTAGCACTCAGCAAAGAGGAGGAGTGTGGGGTACGCAGCTGTTACTGGGGGGGGGGGGGGGGACAGGGCCCAGGTCTGCTAATGTACCTAGCACTCAGCAGAGAGGAGGAGTGTGGGGTACACAGCTGTTACTGGGGGGGGGGGGGGTGTCACACAGGGCCTGGGTCTGCTAATGTACCTAGCACTCAGCAGAGAGGAGGAGTGTGGGGTGCACAGCTGTTACTGGGGGGGGGGGGGGGGGGGGGAACAGGGCCCAGGTCTGCTAATGTACCTAGCACTCAGCAAAGAGGAGGAGTGTGGGGTACACAGCTGTTACTGGGGGGGGGGCACACAGGGCCCAGGTCTGCTAATGTACCTAGCACTCAGCAGAGAGGAGGAGTGTGGGGTA
>NC_139225.1:167141573-167189073 GCF_055691185.1 Crinia signifera
TGTATGCAGCGGACATAACCGGATATTATCACGTCCCACGCGCTGCCTGTATATATATCTGAGCTATACACCCGGTATGCAGCGGAGATAACCGGATATTATCACTTCCCACGCGCTGCCTGTATATATATCTGAGCTATACACCCGGTATGCAGCGGACATAACCGGATATTATCACTTCCCACGCGCTGCCTGTATATATATCTGAGCTATACACCCGGTATGCAGCGGACATAACCGGATATTATCACGTCCCACGCGCTGCCTGTATATATATCTGAGCTATACACCCGGTATGCAGCGGACATAACCGGATATTATCACTTCCCACGCGCTGCCTGTATATATATCTGAGCTATACACCCGGTATGCAGCGGACATAACCGGATATTATCACGTCCCACGCGCTGCCTGTATATATATCTGAGCTATACACCCGGTATACAGCGGACATAACCGGATATTATCACTTCCCAGGCGCTGCCTGTATATATATCTGAGCTATACACCCGGTATGCAGCGGACATAACCGGATATTATCACGTCCCACGCGCTGCCTGTATATATATCTGAGCTATACACCCGGTATGCAGCGGATATAACCGGATATTATCACTTCCCACGCGCTGCCTGTATATATATCTGAGCTATACACCCGGTATGCAGCGGACATAACCGGATATTATCACTTCCCACGCGCTGCCTGTATATATATCTGAGCTATACACCTGGTATGCAGCGGACATAACCGGATATTATCACTTCCCACGCGCTGCCTGTATATATATCTGAGCTATACACCCGGTATGCAGCGGACATAACCGGATATTATCACGTCCCACGCGCTGCCTGTATATATATCTGAGCTATACACCCGGTATGCAGCCGACATAACCGGATATTATCACGTCCCACGCGCTGCCTGTATATATATCTGAGCTATACACCCGGTATACAGCCGACATAACCGGATATTATCACTTCCCACGCGCTGCCTGTATATATATCTGAGCTATACACCCGGTATGCAGCGGACATAACCGGATATTATCACGTCCCACGCGCTGCCTGTATATATATCTGAGCTATACACCCGGTATGCAGCGGACATAACCGGATATTATCACTTCCCACGCGCTGCCTGTATATATATCTGAGCTATACACCCGGTATGCAGCGGACATAACCGGATATTATCACTTCCCACGCGCTGCCTGTATATATATCTGAGCTATACACCCGGTATGCAGCGGACATAACCGGATATTATCACGTCCCACGCGCTGCCTGTATATATATCTGAGCTATACACCCGGTATGCAGCGGACATAACCGGATATTATCACTTCCCACGCGCTGCCTGTATATATATCTGAGCTATACACCCGGTATGCAGCGGACATAACCGGATATTATCACTTCCCACGCGCTGCCTGTATATATATCTGAGCTATACACCCGGTATGCAGCGGACATAACCGGATATTATCACGTCCCACGCGCTGCCTGTATATATATCTGAGCTATACACCCGGTATGCAGCGGACATAACCGGATATTATCACTTCCCACGCGCTGCCTGTATATATATCTGAGCTATACACCCGGTATACAGCGGACATAACCGGATATTATCACGTCCCACGCGCTGCCTGTATATATATCTGAGCTATACACCCGGTATACAGCGGACATAACCGGATATTATCACGTCCCACGCGCTGCCTGTATATATATCTGAGCTATACACCCGGTATGCAGCGGACATAACCGGATATTATCACTTCCCACGCGCTGCCTGTATATATATCTGAGCTATACACCCGGTATACAGCGGACATAACCGGATATTATCACGTCCCACGCGCTGCCTGTATATATATCTGAGCTATACACCCGGTATACAGCGGACATAACCGGACATTATCACTTCCCACGCGCTGCCTGTATATATATCTGAGCTATACACCCGGTATGCAGCGGACATAACCGGATATTATCACTTCCCACGCGCTGCCTGTATATATATCTGAGCTATACACCCGGTATGCAGCGGACATAACCGGATATTATCACTTCCCACGCGCTGCCTGTATATATATCTGAGCTATACACCCGGTATACAGCGGACATAACCGGATATTATCACGTCCCACGCGCTGCCTGTATATATATCTGAGCTATACACCCGGTATGCAGCGGACATAACCGGATATTATCACGTCCCACGCGCTGCCTGTATATATATCTGAGCTATACACCCGGTATGCAGCGGACATAACCGGATATTATCACGTCCCACGCGCTGCCTGTATATATATCTGAGCTATACACCCGGTATGCAGCGGACATAACCGGATATTATCACGTCCCACGCGCTGCCTGTATATATATCTGAGCTATACACCCGGTATGCAGCGGACATAACCGGATATTATCACTTCCCACGCGCTGCCTGTATATATATCTGAGCTATACACCCGGTATACAGCGGACATAACCGGATATTATCACGTCCCACGCGCTGCCTGTATATATATCTGAGCTATACACCCGGTATGCAGCGGACATAACCGGATATTATCACTTCCCACGCGCTGCCTGTATATATATCTGAGCTATACACCCGGTATGCAGCGGACATAACCGGATATTATCACGTCCCACGCGCTGCCTGTATATATATCTGAGCTATACACCCGGTATGCAGCGGACATAACCGGATATTATCACGTCCCACGCGCTGCCTGTATATATATCTGAGCTATACACCCGGTATGCAGCGGACATAACCGGATATTATCACTTCCCACGCGCTGCCTGTATATATATCTGAGCTATACACCCGGTATACAGCGGACATAACCGGATATTATCACTTCCCACGCGCTGCCTGTATATATATCTGAGCTATACACCCGGTATGCAGCGGACATAACCGGATATTATCACTTCCCACGCGCTGCCTGTATATATATCTGAGCTATACACCCGGTATACAGCGGACATAACCGGATATTATCACGTCCCACGCGCTGCCTGTATATATATCTGAGCTATACACCCGGTATACAGCGGACATAACCGGATATTATCACGTCCCACGCGCTGCCTGTATATATATCTGAGCTATACACCCGGTATGCAGCGGACATAACCGGATATTATCACTTCCCACGCGCTGCCTGTATATATATCTGAGCTATACACCCGGTATACAGCGGACATAACCGGATATTATCACGTCCCACGCGCTGCCTGTATATATATCTGAGCTATACACCCGGTATGCAGCGGACATAACCGGATATTATCACTTCCCACGCGCTGCCTGTATATATATCTGAGCTATACACCCGGTATGCAGCGGACATAACCGGATATTATCACGTCCCACGCGCTGCCTGTATATATATCTGAGCTATACACCCGGTATGCAGCGGACATAACCGGATATTATCACGTCCCACGCGCTGCCTGTATATATATCTGAGCTATACACCCGGTATGCAGCGGACATAACCGGATATTATCACGTCCCACGCGCTGCCTGTATATATATCTGAGCTATACACCCGGTATACAGCGGACATAACCGGATATTATCACGTCCCACGCGCTGCCTGTATATATATCTGAGCTATACACCCGGTATGCAGCGGACATAACCGGATATTATCACGTCCCACGCGCTGCCTGTATATATATCTGAGCTATACACCCGGTATGCAGCGGACATAACCGGATATTATCACGTCCCACGCGCTGCCTGTATATATATCTGAGCTATACACCCGGTATGCAGCGGACATAACCGGATATTATCACGTCCCACGCGCTGCCTGTATATATATCTGAGCTATACACCCGGTATGCAGCGGACATAACCGGATATTATCACTTCCCACGCGCTGCCTGTATATATATCTGAGCTATACACCCGGTATACAGCGGACATAACCGGATATTATCACTTCCCACGCGCTGCCTGTATATATATCTGAGCTATACACCCGGTATGCAGCGGACATAACCGGATATTATCACTTCCCACGCGCTGCCTGTATATATATCTGAGCTATACACCCGGTATAGCAGCGGACATAACCGGATATTATCACTTCCCACGCGCTGCCTGTATATATATCTGAGCTATACACCCGGTATGCAGCGGACATAACCGGATATTATCACGTCCCACGCGCTGCCTGTATATATATCTGAGCTATACACCCGGTATGCAGCGGAGATAACCGGATATTATCACTTCCCACGCGCTGCCTGTATATATATCTGAGCTATACACCCGGTATGCAGCGGACATAACCGGATATTATCACTTCCCACGCGCTGCCTGTATATATATCTGAGCTATACACCCGGTATGCAGCGGACATAACCGGATATTATCACGTCCCACGCGCTGCCTGTATATATATCTGAGCTATACACCCGGTATGCAGCGGACATAACCGGATATTATCACGTCCCACGCGCTGCCTGTATATATATCTGAGCTATACACCCGGTATGCAGCGGACATAACCGGATATTATCACTTCCCACGCGCTGCCTGTATATATATCTGAGCTATACACCCGGTATGCAGCGGACATAACCGGATATTATCACTTCCCACGCGCTGCCTGTATATATATCTGAGCTATACACCCGGTATGCAGCGGACATAACCGGATATTATCACTTCCCACGCGCTGCCTGTATATATATCTGAGCTATACACCCGGTATGCAGCGGACATAACCGGATATTATCACTTCCCACGAGCTGCCTGTATATATATCTGAGCTATACACCCGGTATGCAGCGGACATAACCGGATATTATCACTTCCCACGCGCTGCCTGTATATATATCTGAGCTATACACCCGGTATGCAGCGGACATAACCGGATATTATCACTTCCCACGCGCTGCCTGTATATATATCTGAGCTATACACCCGGTATGCAGCGGACATAACCGGATATTATCACTTCCCACGCGCTGCCTGTATATATATCTGAGCTATACACCCGGTATGCAGCGGACATAACCGGATATTATCACGTCCCACGCGCTGCCTGTATATATATCTGAGCTATACACCCGGTATGCAGCGGACATAACCGGATATTATCACGTCCCACGCGCTGCCTGTATATATATCTGAGCTATACACCCGGTATGCAGCGGACATAACCGGATATTATCACGTCCCACGCGCTGCCTGTATATATATATCTGAGCTATACACCCGGTATACAGCGGACATAACCGGATATTATCACTTCCCACGCGCTGCCTGTATATATATCTGAGCTATACACCCGGTATGCAGCGGACATAACCGGATATTATCACTTCCCACGCGCTGCCTGTATATATATCTGAGCTATACACCCGGTATGCAGCGGACATAACCGGATATTATCACGTCCCACGCGCTGCCTGTATATATATCTGAGCTATACACCCGGTATGCAGCGGACATAACCGGATAGTATCACGTCCCACGCGCTGCCTGTATATATATCTGAGCTATACACCCGGTATGCAGCGGACATAACCGGATATTATCACGTCCCACGCGCTGCCTGTATATATATCTGAGCTATACACCCGGTATGCAGCGGACATAACCGGATATTATCACTTCCCACGCGCTGCCTGTATATATATCTGAGCTATACACCCGGTATGCAGCGGACATAACCGGATATTATCACTTCCCACGCGCTGCCTGTATATATATCTGAGCTATACACCCGGTATGCAGCGGACATAACCGGATATTATCACTTCCCACGCGCTGCCTGTATATATATCTGAGCTATACACCCGGTATGCAGCGGACATAACCGGATATTATCACTTCCCACGCGCTGCCTGTATATATATCTGAGCTATACACCCGGTATGCAGCGGACATAACCGGATATTATCACTTCCCACGCGCTGCCTGTATATATATCTGAGCTATACACCCGGTATGCAGCGGACATAACCGGATATTATCACGTCCCACGCGCTGCCTGTATATATATCTGAGCTATACACCCGGTATGCAGCGGACATAACCGGATATTATCACGTCCCACGCGCTGCCTGTATATATATCTGAGCTATACACCCGGTATGCAGCGGACATAACCGGATATTATCACGTCCCACGCGCTGCCTGTATATATATCTGAGCTATACACCCGGTATGCAGCGGACATAACCGGATATTATCACTTCCCACGCGCTGCCTGTATATATATCTGAGCTATACACCCGGTATGCAGCGGACATAACCGGATAGTATCACGTCCCACGTGCTGCCTGTATATATATCTGAGCTATACACCCGGTATGCAGCGGACATAACCGGATAGTATCACGTCCCACGCGCTGCCTGTATATATATCTGAGCTATACACCCGGTATGCAGCGGACATAACCGGATAGTATCACGTCCCACGCGCTGCCTGTATATATATCTGAGCTATACACCCGGTATGCAGCGGACATAACCGGATATTATCACGTCCCACGCGCTGCCTGTATATATATCTGAGCTATACACCCGGTATGCAGCGGACATAACCGGATATTATCACTTCCCACGCGCTGCCTGTATATATATCTGAGCTATACACCCGGTATGCAGCGGACATAACCGGATATTATCACTTCCCACGCGCTGCCTGTATATATATCTGAGCTATACACCCGGTATGCAGCGGACATAACCGGATATTATCACGTCCCACGCGCTGCCTGTATATATATCTGAGCTATACACCCGGTATGCAGCGGACATAACCGGATATTATCACTTCCCACGCGCTGCCTGTATATATATCTGAGCTATACACCCGGTATGCAGCGGACATAACCGGATATTATCACGTCCCACGCGCTGCCTGTATATATATCTGAGCTATACACCCGGTATGCAGCGGACATAACCGGATATTATCACTTCCCACGCGCTGCCTGTATATATATCTGAGCTATACACCCGGTATGCAGCGGACATAACCGGATATTATCACGTCCCACGCGCTGCCTGTATATATATCTGAGCTATACACCCGGTATGCAGCGGACATAACCGGATATTATCACTTCCCACGCGCTGCCTGTATATATATCTGAGCTATACACCCGGTATGCAGCCGGACATAACCGGATATTATCACGTCCCACGCGCTGCCTGTATATATATCTGAGCTATACACCCGGTATGCAGCGGACATAACCGGATATTATCACGTCCCACGCGCTGCCTGTATATATATCTGAGCTATACACCCGGTATGCAGCGGACATAACCGGATATTATCACTTCCCACGCGCTGCCTGTATATATATCTGAGCTATACACCCGGTATGCAGCGGACATAACCGGATATTATCACGTCCCACGCGCTGCCTGTATATATATCTGAGCTATACACCCGGTATGCAGCGGACATAACCGGATATTATCACTTCCCACGCGCTGCCTGTATATATATCTGAGCTATACACCCGGTATGCAGCGGACATAACCGGATAGTATCACGTCCCACGCGCTGCCTGTATATATATCTGAGCTATACACCCGGTATGCAGCGGACATAACCGGATATTATCACGTCCCACGCGCTGCCTGTATATATATCTGAGCTATACACCCGGTATGCAGCGGACATAACCGGATATTATCACGTCCCACGCGCTGCCTGTATATATATCTGAGCTATACACCCGGTATGCAGCGGACATAACCGGATATTATCACTTCCCACGCGCTGCCTGTATATATATCTGAGCTATACACCCGGTATGCAGCGGACATAACCGGATATTATCACTTCCCACGCGCTGCCTGTATATATATCTGAGCTATACACCCGGTATGCAGCGGACATAACCGGATATTATCACGTCCCACGCGCTGCCTGTATATATCTGAGCTATACACCCGGTATGCAGCGGACATAACCGGATATTATCACTTCCCACGCGCTGCCTGTATATATATCTGAGCTATACACCCGGTATGCAGCGGACATAACCGGATATTATCACTTCCCACGCGCTGCCTGTATATATATCTGAGCTATACACCCGGTATAGCAGCGGACATAACCGGATATTATCACTTCCCACGCGCTGCCTGTATATATATCTGAGCTATACACCCGGTATGCAGCGGACATAACCGGATATTATCACTTCCCACGCGCTGCCTGTATATATATCTGAGCTATACACCCGGTATACAGCGGACATAACCGGATATTATCACGTCCCACGCGCTGCCTGTATATATATCTGAGCTATACACCCGGTATGCAGCGGACATAACCGGATATTATCACGTCCCACGCGCTGCCTGTATATATATCTGAGCTATACACCCGGTATGCAGCGGACATAACCGGATATTATCACGTCCCACGCGCTGCCTGTATATATATCTGAGCTATACACCCGGTATGCAGCGGACATAACCGGATATTATCACTTCCCACGCGCTGCCTGTATATATATCTGAGCTATACACCCGGTATGCAGCGGACATAACCGGATATTATCACTTCCCACGCGCTGCCTGTATATATATCTGAGCTATACACCCGGTATGCAGCGGACATAACCGGATATTATCACGTCCCACGCGCTGCCTGTATATATATCTGAGCTATACACCCGGTATGCAGCGGACATAACCGGATATTATCACTTCCCACGCGCTGCCTGTATATATATCTGAGCTATACACCCGGTATGCAGCGGACATAACCGGATATTATCACTTCCCACGCGCTGCCTGTATATATATCTGAGCTATACACCCGGTATGCAGCGGACATAACCGGATATTATCACGTCCCACGCGCTGCCTGTATATATATCTGAGCTATACACCCGGTATGCAGCGGACATAACCGGATATTATCACTTCCCACGCGCTGCCTGTATATATATCTGAGCTATACACCCGGTATGCAGCGGAGATAACCGGATATTATCACTTCCCACGCGCTGCCTGTATATATATATCTGAGCTATACACCCGGTATGCAGCGGACATAACCGGATATTATCACTTCCCACGCGCTGCCTGTATATATATCTGAGCTATACACCCGGTATGCAGCGGACATAACCGGATATTATCACTTCCCACGCGCTGCCTGTATATATATCTGAGCTATACACCCGGTATGCAGCGGACATAACCGGATATTATCACGTCCCACGCGCTGCCTGTATATATATCTGAGCTATACACCCGGTATACAGCGGACATAACCGGATATTATCACTTCCCACGCGCTGCCTGTATATATATCTGAGCTATACACCCGGTATGCAGCGGACATAACCGGATATTATCACGTCCCACGCGCTGCCTGTATATATATCTGAGCTATACACCCGGTATGCAGCGGACATAACCGGATATTATCACGTCCCACGCGCTGCCTGTATATATATCTGAGCTATACACCCGGTATGCAGCGGACATAACCGGATATTATCACTTCCCACGCGCTGCCTGTATATATATCTGAGCTATACACCCGGTATGCAGCGGACATAACCGGATATTATCACTTCCCACGCGCTGCCTGTATATATATCTGAGCTATACACCCGGTATGCAGCGGACATAACCGGATATTATCACTTCCCACGCGCTGCCTGTATATATATCTGAGCTATACACCCGGTATGCAGCGGACATAACCGGATATTATCACTTCCCACGCGCTGCCTGTATATATATCTGAGCTATACACCCGGTATGCAGCGGACATAACCGGATATTATCACTTCCCACGCGCTGCCTGTATATATATCTGAGCTATACACCCGGTATGCAGCGGACATAACCGGATAGTATCACTTCCCACGCGCTGCCTGTATATATATCTGAGCTATACACCCGGTATGCAGCGGACATAACCGGATATTATCACGTCCCACGCGCTGCCTGTATATATATCTGAGCTATACACCCGGTATGCAGCGGACATAACCGGATATTATCACTTCCCACGCGCTGCCTGTATATATATCTGAGCTATACACCCGGTATGCAGCGGAGATAACCGGATATTATCACTTCCCACGCGCTGCCTGTATATATATATCTGAGCTATACACCCGGTATGCAGCGGACATAACCGGATATTATCACTTCCCACGCGCTGCCTGTATATATATCTGAGCTATACACCCGGTATGCAGCGGACATAACCGGATATTATCACTTCCCACGCGCTGCCTGTATATATATCTGAGCTATACACCCGGTATGCAGCGGACATAACCGGATATTATCACTTCCCACGCGCTGCCTGTATATATATCTGAGCTATACACCCGGTATGCAGCGGACATAACCGGATATTATCACGTCCCACGCGCTGCCTGTATATATATCTGAGCTATACACCCGGTATACAGCGGACATAACCGGATATTATCACTTCCCACGCGCTGCCTGTATATATATCTGAGCTATACACCCGTATGCAGCGGACATAACCGGATATTATCACTTCCCACGCGCTGCCTGTATATATATCTGAGCTATACACCCGGTATACAGCGGACATAACCGGATATTATCACTTCCCACGCGCTGCCTGTATATATATCTGAGCTATACACCCGGTATGCAGCGGACATAACCGGATATTATCACTTCCCACGCGCTGCCTGTATATATATCTGAGCTATACACCCGGTATGCAGCGGACATAACCGGATATTATCACGTCCCACGCGATGCCTGTATATATATCTGAGCTATACACCCGGTATACAGCCGGACATAACCGGATATTATCACTTCCCACGCGCTGCCTGTATATATATCTGAGCTATACACCCGGTATGCAGCGGACATAACCGGATATTATCACGTCCCACGCGCTGCCTGTATATATATCTGAGCTATACACCCGGTATGCAGCGGACATAACCGGATATTATCACGTCCCACGCGCTGCCTGTATATATATCTGAGCTATACACCCGGTATGCAGCGGACATAACCGGATATTATCACGTCCCACGCGCTGCCTGTATATATATCTGAGCTATACACCCGGTATGCAGCGGACATAACCGGATATTATCACTTCCCACGCGCTGCCTGTATATATATCTGAGCTATACACCCGGTATGCAGCGGACATAACCGGATATTATCACGTCCCACGCGCTGCCTGTATATATATCGGAGCTATACACCCGGTATGCAGCGGAGATAACCGGATATTATCACGTCCCACGCGCTGCCTGTATATATATCTGAGCTATACACCCGGTATGCAGCGGACATAACCGGATATTATCACTTCCCACGCGCTGCCTGTATATATATCTGAGCTATACACCCGGTATGCAGCGGACATAACCGGATATTATCACTTCCCACGCGCTGCCTGTATATATATCTGAGCTATACACCCGGTATGCAGCGGACATAACCGGATATTATCACGTCCCACGCGCTGCCTGTATATATATCTGAGCTATACACCCGGTATACAGCGGACATAACCGGATATTATCACTTCCCACGCGCTGCCTGTATATATATCTGAGCTATACACCCGGTATGCAGCGGAGATAACCGGATATTATCACTTCCCACGCGCTGCCTGTATATATATCTGAGCTATACACCCAGTATGCAGCGGACATAACCGGATATTATCACTTCCCACGCACTGCCTGTATATATATCTGAGCTATACACCCGGTATGCAGCGGACATAACCGGATATTATCACGTCCCAGGCGCTGCCTGTATATATATCTGAGCTATACACCCGGTATGCAGCGGACATAACCGGATATTATCACGTCCCACGCGCTGCCTGTATATATATCTGAGCTATACACCCGGTATGCAGCGGACATAACCGGATATTATCACTTCCCACGCGCTGCTGTATATATATCTGAGCTATACACCCGGTATGCAGCGGACATAACCGGATATTATCACTTCCCACGCGCTGCCTGTATATATATCTGAGCTATACACCCGGTATGCAGCGGACATAACCGGATATTATCACTTCCCACGCGCTGCCTGTATATATATCTGAGCTATACACCCGGTATGCAGCGGACATAACCGGATATTATCACTTCCCACGCGCTGCCTGTATATATATCTGAGCTATACACCCGGTATGCAGCGGACATAACCGGATATTATCACTTCCCACGCGCTGCCTGTATATATATCTGAGCTATACACCCGGTATGCAGCGGACATAACCGGATATTATCACGTCCCACGCGCTGCCTGTATATATATCTGAGCTATACACCCGGTATGCAGCGGACATAACCGGATATTATCACTTCCCACGCGCTGCCTGTATATATATCTGAGCTATACACCCGGTATGCAGCAGACATAACCGGACGGTATGTTGGACAACAATAGGATCTTATACTGAGTAATCCAAACGGGTTATTCCACTAGGTGGACGATGTGAGCCACTGGGGGAACAAGTCCCTTGTGTTATAGAAATGTGTGTTCTATGTTGGATAACCCATTCCTAAATATAGCCCAGTGACTCTCATGCCCCTTTCAGACCGCACTTAAAAAACAGTATTTAGACGATTTTTAACCGTTTTAAAACGGTAATCTGTGCGGTCTGAAAGGTGCAGGACCACTTTACCGTTTTACAAAAGCCGTTTTTGTAAAACGGTTAAAATGGAGGGTCCTACCCGTTTCAGACCCGGTATTTTGTCATCAAAATTGGGTCTGAAACGGTATTTAGGACCCAGCCAATGGGGGGTGATGTTAACCTTAGGGGGGGGGCGATGTTAACCCTGGGGGGGGGGGTGATGTTAACCTTGGGGGGGCGGGGCGCGATGATAACCCTGGGGGGGGGGGGTGATGTTAACCCTAGGGGGGATGTTAACCCTAGGGGGGGGGTTGTGCTGAAGACTGCATTGGCTTTGACCCTGTATTTGGAAAGTTTCCAAAAACGGGTCTGCCAGTGTCAAAAAAACGGCACTTAAACGGTAATATACCGTTTAAGAGATCCAGTGAGAAAGGGGTATTACCTGGCAGACCCGTTTTTGGAAACGTTTTCAAATACAGGGTCAAAGCCAGTTATGCGGTCTGAAAGCAGCATCAGTCTCTCTCAGTCCTGAGAATGCCCTGCTGTAATGTTTCTCTATAGGGGCCAGTGTGGGCCCAGCCAGGTAACTGTCCAGTGTGAGTGATACATAGGAAGTACAGGCTTGACACCCCCCCCCCCCCCTCCGCACAGGAAGCAGCTGAGAGGGCCGTGACATCCCAAATTACTACAAGGGGTTAACATGACTTGTTTTACAATCCCAAAATGGACAACCCCATTATCAGCATAATTACCTGGCCTTTGTTCTAACCAGGCTCCCTCTAGACTTAGGGACTCCAAAAGCCACTGGGGGTTCCCAGGCTACACTGAGCTACATCCCAAAAGCAGAATTTAAATCCCACCAATCAGGACACTCTGCAACGTCACCCGGTGAGCAGAGGAACCTGGGAGTTTGGAAGGTTTCAAAAGGTCTAGCATGAGGTTTTGGAGAGGGAGTTAAAGAAACTGGAGAGAAGACAGACGGCTGCCAGGAGAAGTCCTGTCCGCCTGAGGCCGGTAGGTGGGAATGCAGCCAAGCGTATTGTTCCCACCAGAGCTATCGCAAGTACCCTGCTTGTGTGCCAGCAGGAGCTGGGTGACTTTCCAGGGTGCCCAACTCACAGGAGAGTGGTGAATTCACACAGGACGTACAAGACAGACATCATCGCCCTTCCAGCGCCCAACATCCGTCAGGAGTCGCCAACACAAGTATTCCCTGAGGGGCCTAGTGACTGTGAGGGGCAGGAGATCTTGCTTAGTGCGGTTCTTGTTATATTAGTCTAGTCACAACTGTGTTCAGTGTTAATGCTACCTGTATATACTGTATATGTACATAGTGTGGTTACGGTTTACATGTTTGATGTAGTCTGCATGTAATAAAAG
The DNA here is from genome assembly GCF_055691185.1 of Crinia signifera. Taxonomy (NCBI): domain Eukaryota; kingdom Metazoa; phylum Chordata; class Amphibia; order Anura; family Myobatrachidae; genus Crinia; species Crinia signifera. The sequence goes on from NC_139225.1 coordinate 167,155,601, forward strand.
GTGTCACTGTACCTTGCTATTGTGTGCTTTCTGTGTGATCCGAGAACTGTGTGACCCCAGGGCACCGTGCACAGCTGTAACACTGCCTTTCTCAAGGCGGAGATGAGCACTAGGCAAGAATAAATGCACACATGAACCCGGGTCCTCACAGACCGCACCACACCTGATCTTTCTGTGCCCCACCTCACCTGAGCTTACTCCGACCCCACCTCACCTGAGCTTACTCCGACCCCACCTAACCTGATCTTTTTGTTCCCCACCTCAGTTGAGCTTACTCTCAACTGAACTTACTCTGACCCCACCTCACCCAATTTTACTGTTCCCCACCTCACCTGAGCTTACTCTGACCCTACTTCACCTGATCTTACTGTTCCCCACCTCACCTGAGCTTACTCTGACCCTACTTCACCTGATCTTACTGTTCCCCACCTCACCTGAGCTTACTCTGACCCTACCTCACCTGATCTTATTGTTCCCCACCTCACCCGAGCTTACTCTGACCCTACTTCACCTGATTTTACTGTTCCCCGCCTCACCTGAGCTTACTCTGACCCCACCACACCTGATCTTACTGTTCCCCACCTCACCTGAGCTTACTCTGACCCTACTTCACCTGATTTTACTGTTCCCCACCTCACCTGAGCTTACTCTGACCCCACCACACCTGATCTTACTGTTCCCCACCTCACCTGAGCTTACTCTATGTTACGAGCCACCTCTGGAGTGTCTGTGTAAATGCAGCCTGACTCTTGTATTTATTCTGTGTGCAGTTCACCTGTCACATAATTAGGCATATAGCACTCTGCCTTGTGTGCCAGGCTGCTCACCTGCAGTGCATTTCCTTATTTAGGGGGCTTGTACATTCCATCTGTTCTGATCGGATATTGCGCCCTATATTACCCAGTCTGCCCAAAGCTCTGTGCTGTTATACTGGTTGTTTCTAGCTATTGCTGCAGCTTCCTGATTAACCCTGATCCTGATCTAATCCTAACTAGCCTGTGTTTCCCTGAGATACGCTCTCTTGCTATTTCCCTGCAAGTGCCTGTTCCTGGGCGTTGAAGCCTATACTGGCTCTGTTCAGAGTTTCTGTTTATGTAGCTGTGTTTTCACCCATTTGTCAGTCTGTAACCAGAACTGCCCACAGTCTGGTCCTGCTGAATGTCTGTCCATGTTACTAGTAGCATCTGCTCTGCTATGTAATATATTATTAGCCAATGGTTTTTAGAGTTTTAGAGGTAAATTAATTACTTATGTTAAGTGTATTTCCTGTTCGGAGGTATAAAACCCCAGACCTAACACACGGTGCCACACCATTGATAAAGTTGTCAGTGGACCACGAAACATGTCAGGAGGCACTTGCTCTTTTTAACAGTTTTTTCTTGACATAACTGGATGTTTCTGGAACCCGCACCAAGCAGATATTTACCCCTGGATCCATTGGAAATGTTGCACCTTATTGGGATACCACCACCTGCACACTGTGGATTATAAATGACGGCATTATTATGAGGAGGACTGCGAATACCCTCCAGCGATTATCAAAAATCCTGCAAGGTTTCTGGATTCCCTTATTTACCATCATATATGGATCCTATTGGGGAATGAGAATATGGCATTTCACGGAGCTCTATAAGGACGAGCCGGATTCCACCAAACTAAGTATACAACCGATCAATGTCCACTTACTCCTAGCTCAATATTGCACAATATTCTCACCATTATTTGTATTTTATATGCTAATGTACATACATGAAATTCTATATTTTTAACAAATATTAGTTTGTTTTTTTATAATATTCATAATAAATTGTTATCAATTATTGTCATTACCCAATTGATCTAGTTTATTTAGTGCTCCACTATTCTTTATTCATAATATATATGTTCTGTCTTACTACTAGTGCTACTAGTGGTCTTATTTACACTGGCCCTGCCTGTCTGTATCTGCCCAGTCTACAGGAGGCTATAAAGACTGCTGGGCAAGTGCAACATCACCACCTATACCACCTTGGTGGCCTCCCTAACACTCTGACCCAACCTCACCTGAGATTAATACAAAGGAGAAAGAAAAAAATGGTGCAGCGCTGTGTTGAATAGAATATAATCAAATTTTATTAAAAAAAATTTGTATTTATAAAATAACAGTTAATATGGCCAACAAGGACAGACAAGACTAACAACATATATTAATTTGATTAGTTCATTCCCCTCTCAACCAACTGGATTTTTAGTGAGTTTTTTAGATGCATGCAATATTTATAATACTCCTCAATGTTAAGGATCAGAACAGTCACTGCTTTGCTGTGCACATGCAAATATAAAGGTTAGAGTATACTCAAGTCTGTTTCCAGTTCTGAGGCAGGGATGGGGTTTTCTTTAAGGCTTTGGATAAGTCATGCGCTGCTGTCTCCGACCATCGGTGTAGATGTTTTTACCCAGTCATATCCAAGAACAAGCGCTGTTAGTCTGTAGCCAAAACGGTGTCCCCTCTACCTCTCTACGCGTTTCTCCGCCTCGTTATACGTATCAGCGGCTTCCTCACTCCTGAGGAAGCCGCTGATACGTATAACGAGGCGGAGAAACGCGTAGAGAGGTAGAGGGGACACCGTTTTGGCTACAGACTAACAGCGCTTGTTCTTGGATATGACTGGGTAAAAACATCTACACCGATGGTCGGAGACAGCAGCGCATGACTTATCCAAAGCCTTAAAGAAAACCCCATCCCTGCCTCAGAACTGGAAACAGACTTGAGTATACTCTAACCTTTATATTTGCATGTGCACAGCAAAGCAGTGACTGTTCTGATCCTTAACATTGAGGAGTATTATAAATATTGCATGCATCTAACAAACTCACTAAAAATCCAGTTGGTTGAGAGGGGAATGAACTAATCAAATTAATATATGTTGTTAGTCTTGTCTGTCCTTGTTGGCCATATTAACTGTTATTTTATAAATACAATTTTTTTTTTAATAAAATTTGATTATATTCTATTCAACACAGCGCTGCACCATTTTTTTCTTTCTCCTTTGTATTGGTCCTTAAGGGGTTTGGTAATTTCCCCCTTTGGCGCAGCCGCGGTGCAGAATAAGACAATCAGCGCCTGATATCGATTGTTGCTTTTTTCACCTGAGATTACTCTGACCCCACCTCACCTGAGCTTACTCTGACCCCACCTCACCTGATCTAACTCTGCCCCCACCTCACCTGAGCTTACTCTGATACCACCTCACCTGAGCTTACTCTGACCCCACCTCACCTGAGCTTACTCTGACCCCACCTCACCTGAGCTTACTCTGACCCCACCTCACCTGAGCTTACTCTGACCCCACCTCACCTGAGCTTACTCTGACCCCACCTCACCTGATCTAACTGACCCAACCTCACCTGAGCTTACTCTGCCCTCACCTCACCTGAGCTTACTCTGCCCCCACCTCACTTGAGCTTACTCTGACCCCACCTCACCTGATCTTACTCTGCCCTCACCTCACCTGAGCTTACTCTACCCTCACCTCACCTGAGCTTACTCTGCCCCCACCTCACCTGAGCTTACTCTGATACCACCTCACCTGATCTAACTCTGCCCCCACCTCACCTGATCTAACTCTGCCCCCACCTCACCTGAGCTTACTCTGACCCCACCTCACCTGAGCTTACTCTGCCCCCACCTCACCTGAGCTTACTCTGACCCCACCTCACCTGAGCTTACTCTGACCCCACCTGAGCTTAAAACACAGTGACTTAAAAAGTCACACATGAGCGCTGGTTTGGCACTGGTGGTAGTTAATTTAATATACTTTGTGCAAGCTGCAGCCTACTGTCAGAGGAATTATGTACCTCTGTACTTTGAACAATACTACAGGGTGGTGTTTGGCTATGAATCTTAGCTTACTCCTGACCCCATTGTGGGGAGGTAGGGTTAGACAGGGGGTATGGGGATTAAGGTTAGGCACTAGCGGGAGGGTTGGGTTTAGGCTGTGGGGAAGGACGGTTAGGCTTAGGCTGTGGGGAGGGAGGGTTAGGTGGGGGTATGGGGGTTAAGGTTAGGCACTAGCAGTGAGGGTTAGGGTCAGGCTGTGGTGAGGGAGGGTTAGGGTTAGACGGGGGTTAGGGTAAAGCTGTGGGGAGGGTTAGGGTTAGATGGGGGTATGGGGGTTATGGTTAGGCACTAGCAGGGAGGGTTAGGCTGTGGGGAGGGAGGGTTAGATGGGGGTATGGGGGTTATGGTTAGGCACTAGCAGGGAGGGTTAGACGGGGGGTATGGGAGTTACAATCAGGCACTAGAGGGAGGGTTAGGGTCAGGCTGTGGGGAGGGAGGGTTAGGGTTAGGTTGGGGTATGGGGGTTATGGTTAGGCTGTGGGGAGGGAGGGTTAGGGTTTGACAGGGGTATGGGGTTATGGTCAGGCACTAGCGGGAGGGTTAGGGTTAGGCCCTCCTTCCTCACGTACTCACCCTACCTCATTACCTCACCTGTGCTCCTGTCCTGTTCTTCCCTTCCTCTACTTCATCTTCAGTCTCCTTGACAAATTTGACACCAACTTCTGAACTGATGCTGATTTTAGTTCTACCAGCTATACCCCTATTTATACTGTATCTTTCAACACACCCTGTACGTTACCTTGTAATTTTTTATTTTTTTTTTGCTATGTACGGCGCTGCGGACACTTCGCCTTATAAATAAACGTACTACTACTACTACTACTAGGCTGTGGGGAGGGAGGGTTAGGGTTTGACAGGGGTATGGGGTTATGGTCAGGCACTAGCGGGAGGGTTAGGGTTAGGCTGTGGGGAGGGAGGGTTAGGGTTAGGTGGGGGTATGGGGGTTATGGTTAGGCACTAGCAGGGAGGGTTAGACGGGGGATATGGGAGTTACAATCAGGCACTAGAGGGAGGGTTAGGGTCAGGCTGTGGGTAGGGAGGGTTAGGTGGGGGTATGGGGGTTACGGTGAGGCTGTGGGGAGGGAGGGTTAGGGTTAGGTGGGGGTATGGGGGTTACGGTTAGGCTGTGGGGAGGGAGGGTTAGGGGGCACACTGAGCACAAGGACACAACCCAGGAAACCCTTCACCAGGACATCCCATATCGGAGAACAATGGGGAATTATTCAGTTTCACATAAAAAATATTTAACATTTTTTACTATATTGTCCTAGAGCCATAAGTTACCATTCTGCTGGGCCAATCACTGAGCACAGAGCAGTCACCTGATCATAATCTAATATACACGGACTCTGTATAACTGATCTGCATCCGGGACACCTTATCCGTACGTATATATACACAGGGTGTAACACATTCATATCACTATTTATATGTCGCAGTGTACACAGACTACGCACAGACCAAGGACGGAACGCAAGTATCTATCTATCTATCTATCTATCTATCTATCTATCTATCTACAGACTACGTACAGACCAAGGACGGAACACAAGTATCTATCTATCTATCTATCTACAGACTACGCACAGACCAAGGACGGAACGCAAGTATCTATCTATCTATGTATCTATCTACAGACTACGCACAGACCAAGGACGGAACACAAGTATCTATCTATCTATCTATCTATCTAGCTATCTATGTATCTATCTACAGACTACGTACAGACCAAGGACGGAACAGAAGTATCTATCTATCTATCTAGCTATCTATCTATCTACAGACTACGTACAGACAAAGGACGGAACACAAGTATCTACCTATCTATCTATCTATCTACAGACTACGAACAGACCAAGGACGGAACGCAAGTATCTATCTATCTCATATCTATCTATCTATCTATCTATCTATCTATCTATCTACAGACTATGTACAGACCAAGGACGGAACACAAGTATCTATCTATCTATCTATCTAGCTATCTATCTATCTACAGACTACGTACAGACCAAGGACGGAACGCAAGTATCTATCTATCTCATATCTATCTATCTATCTATCTATCTATCTATCTATCTATCTATCTATCTATCTACAGACTATGTACAGACCAAGGACGGAACACAAGTATCTATCTATCTATCTATCTAGCTATCTATCTATCTATGTATCTATCTACAGACTACGTACAGACCAAGGACGGAACAGAAGTATCTATCTATCTATCTATCTATCTATCTATCTATCTATCTACAGACTACGTACAGACCAAGGACGGAACACAAGTATCTATCTATCTATCTATCTATCTATCTATCTATCTATCTATCTATCTACAGACTACATACAGACCAAGGATGGAACACAAGTATCTATCTATCTATCTATTTATCTATCTATCTATCTATCTACAGACTACGTACAGACCAAGGACGGAACACAAGTATCTATCTATCTATCTATCTATCTACAGACTACATACAGACCAAGGACGGAACACAAGTATCTATCTATCTATCTATCTATCTATCTATCTACAGACTACGTACAGACCAAGGACGGAACGCAAGTATCTATCTATCTATCTATCTATCTATCTATCTATCTATCTATCTCATATCTATCTATCTATCTCATATCTATCTATCTATCTATCTATCTATCTCATATATATCTATCCATCTATCTATCTATCTATCTATCTATCTATCTATCTATCTCATATCTGTCTATTTATCTAATATCTATCTCCTATCTCTCTATCTCATATTTATCTATATATCGATCATATATATATATATATATATATATATATATATATATACATACACACACAGTATATATATATATATATATATCCATCTAATATTTATCTATCTATCTCAAACCTATATATCTAGCTTATATGTATCTGTCACCTATGTCTCATATCTATCTCAATTTCTCTCTCTCTCTCTCTCTCTCTCTCTCTCTCTCTCTCTCTCTCTCTCTCCCTCTCTCTCTCTCTCTCCAGGATGTGGGCGAGTCAGGATTATCTTTCTCTCCGTACGTTATGCCTACAGAAGGGAGTACTTTTTGTTGACCCTTTGTTTCCTGAAGACATCTCTGATCCTGGTGTAGAATGGAAGAGGCCTCCGGTAAGTCTGGCACGGGATGGGATCATAGGCGTGCGCACATTGAGTGTTGGGGGTGCACAGGCACCCCCTAATGCTGTTCCCACCCTTATGAACACCTTCCTGCCACTAGCAATATCAGCAATATGTTTAACCAAAGACTTCTGCTTTTTAGAACTGTACTCCATTAAAAGAAGCGCCCAGCAATCAACTATGTGTCTTTGGTCTAGTACCATTAACACTGCAATTGTCATATCACTACATTCCTGCGTCACCCATATATATGTGTATGACCATTACACACAGTAATTAGCACATTCAAACTGAACTAGGCCGGAGATGATGGTGTGGCTGGGAGATGTATTATATTGTAGTGACTGCCAATAGATGATGGTAGACACTACTGATGGTGGTGTTAGACGCACCCAATGGGTGGTGTTAGACCTGTTCAATAGGTGGTGTTAATCCCCCCCTTTGATGGCGCACCCCCTAATATGCACACCTATGGATGGGATGTACAGGGTAATGTGGTTTTTTTTTTGTCATAGAGGAATGAGGAAGAGGAGTGAGAAAGAGGAATGAGGAAGATAAGTGAGGAAGATGAAATAAGGAATTGAATGGGGAAGAGGAGTGAGGAAGAAGAAATGAGGAAGAGTAATGAGGAATTGGGAATAAGTAAGGGAATGGGGAATGGGGAATAGGGATGATGAAGAGAGAATGATGACTAGGAAAGGAGGAAGAGGGAATCATGAAGGGAATGGCGAAGAGGAATAAGGAAGAGGGATTGAGAGAAGTAATGGGGAAGAGGCGTGAGGAAGAGGGAATGATGAAGGGAATGGGGAAGAGGGAATGAGATGGGGAATGAGGTAGAGGAATTAGGAAGAGGAGTGAGAAAGAAGGAATGAAGAAGAGGGAATGAGGAGGAGTAGTAAGGAAGGAGTAAGGAAGAATAAATTAAGAAAAAGGAATTAGAAGGAGTGAAGAAGAACAAGGAAGAAGGAATGAGGAGGAGGGAATGAGGTAGAGGTAATGATGAATGAAGAAGATGAAGTGAGGAAGAAAATATGAGGAATGATAAAGATGTAGTGAGATTGAAGAAAAGAGGAATGAGGTAAGGCCACGAGGAATGAGGAGGAGGGAATGAGGTATGGCCATGAGGAATGAGGAAGGGCAAATGAGTAAGAAACAAAGAATCAGGTAGAGACTGTAAAATATGAGGAAGAGGCAAAGAGAGACCAGGAAAGACAATGAGGAATGAGGAATATATATTTAAGAAGAGGCCATGAGGAATCAGGAAGAGGCAGTGAGGCAGAGCAAATGAGGAAGAGGGGATGAGGAGGAGAAAAAGGAACAAAGAATGAGGAAGAGGGAATGAGGAAAAAGGAAAAAGGATTGATGAAGGGAAGGAGGAAAAGAGAATGAATAATAAGGAATGAGGAAGGAAATGAGAGAAAATGAGGAAGCTCGAAAGAGGAAGGGAATTAGAATTGGAATGAGGAAGATAGAATGGGGAAGGGAACAAGGAAGAGAGAGAAATTAGGAAGATCGAAAGAGGAAGGGAATGTGTATGGAAATAAATAATAGGGAATGAGGATGGGAATAAAGAATAGGGATTGAGGAGGGAAATGAGAGAGATGGAATGAGGAAGAGTAGAAGAGGAAGGGAATGAGGAAAAAAGAGGAAGGGAATGAGGAACAGTAAAAGAGGAAAGAGGAAGGGAACGAGGAAGAGTAAAAGAGGAAAGAGGAAGGGAACGAGGAAGAGTAAAAGAGGATAAAGTCAGAGAATATTCATTTCCTTTCCTACCTGCAGGAGTTCTGCTCAGATCCCAAGTTCATTGAGAATGGAGCCAGTACCACAGATATCTGCCAGGGGGACCTAGGTAAGTGCCCAGCTTCTGTCATGCTGGGACTTGTAGTGTAACAATGATTTGTGCCATGTGTGGCCTTTCTATGAGAACAATGTATTGCTATGGAGTATGGTGTACCATCCCATAGAGTCACCTAGAGGGTGGCATAGATCATAGGACAAGCTGAGCCATTGTCCCCACGTGGGATTCCTCTGGGCTACAGACATACAGAAGGAGTGGTATAATGGCCACACTGTGTATGTGGAGTGTAATATAACGCCTGTGTGCTTATTGTTGTGTAACATTTGCATTTCTATTTCTGTGTCGCAGGTGACTGCTGGCTCCTGTCCGCCATGGCATCACTAACGCTCCACCCCTCGCTCTTCTCCCGGGTAGTGCCCACCGACCAGAGCTTCAGTGATGGCTACTGCGGGATCTTTCATTTTAAGGTATGCAGTTCCAGGCAGTGGAGGACTGATGTGTGGTGCCATAGGAGGGAGGAGTTGGGACTGGAGTGTGGTACCATGTGGGGGGGGGGGGGGAATATGTGGTGTGGTGGACAGGAGTGAGGTGCCACAGGAGGGGGAGGACTGAAGTGTGGTGCAATAGGAGGGGGAGTGAGGACTAGAGTGTGTGCCACAGGAGGAGGGAGGACTGGAGTGTGGGGCCATAGGAGGGGGCAGTAGTGTGCGGTGCCATAGTAGGGGAGGGGGGACTGAAGTGTGGTGCCCTTTGTGGGGGAGTGGGGACATGAGACTGGTGCCATAGAAGGGGTGAGACAAGAGTGGTGCCACAGGAGGGTGGACTGTTTTTCATTTCTCTCACCTGGCTTAATGTAGAGCAGGTAGTTCCCAGGAATTCAGGAAACCAAGGGGCTTGTTTCTCAGAGAGATAGAAAACTCGTTGTGAGTGATAACTAGTGCTCCGACCAATCAGCTCCCAGCTGTTATATTGAAGCACAGACAGGAGCTGATTGGCTGGAGCACAAGTTATCACCCTTTGATAAATGCCCCCTGATCCTCTATACCGGACATCTGTAATGGTAATGTCCATACTGTGATGTTGGGTGCAGAAATATTACTGAGCTCCGGACAGTATAACCACGAATGGTCTCATCAAATGGTGAGACCCCATCCCTGGGAGTACAGGAACCCGGTCTGGGGGGTCAGAATACACCTAGAGGGTAAATGATTGGGCCAGAGACACAGGATTAGCCCATAGACAGAGGCAATATCCCAGCTACCTACACTATAGCCAAGATAGCACAGGCTGGCAGTGCCCGTCTCTTATACTGGCACTAATGGGCGATACTCGGCTCCATCAGAGTAGATCAGTGCCAGGCAGACAGAGCAGGAGAGGGGCCCTGATGTAAGGCCGGAACACCCCTGAACGATATTGGGCTGATTTGCTTCATCAGTATGATAAATCGTATCCATCGTCAAGTTGTACACACAAGTAAGCGCTACCGCATGGTCGTTTGTGATTAGGTGCCGACTGCGTACAACCAGACGCTTTATAACACCGCCCTGTACAGCGCATTATTATAATTCACCAGTGATGGTTGTAATGTGTACTACCAACACTATATTATATACTATAGTACACTATATTACATATCGCATGTGATAGCGGACAGTGTGTACACTACGTGTAATATGTACTCGGCTCATGGGAAGTTGTCCATCCATCAGGTGTGTACCCAGCCTCGGGTTGTGTATACTGGGCTCATGGGAAGTTGGCCGTCACTCAGGTGTGTACCCAGTCGGTGGATGTGTGTACTGGGCTCATGGGAAGTAGGCCGTCGCTCAGGTGTGTACCTAGTCAGTGGATGTGTGTACTGGGCTCATGGGAAGTTGGCTGTTGCTCAGGTGTGTACCTAGTCTGTGGTTGTGTGTACTGGGCTCATGGGAAGTTGGCTGTTGCTCAGGTGTGTACCTAGTCAGTGGTTGTGTGTACTGGGCTCATGGGAAGTAGGCCGTCACTCAGGTGTGTACCTAGTCGGTGGTTGTGTGTACTGGGCTCATGGGAAGTAGGCCGTCACACAGGTGTGTACCCAGTCGGTGGATGTGTATACTGGGCTCATGGGAAGTTGGCCGTCGCTCAGGTGTGTACCTAGTCAGTGGTTGTGTATACTGGGCTCATGGGAAGTTGGCTGTCATTCAGGTGTGTACCTAGTCAGTGGATGTGTATACTGGGCTCATGGGAAGTAGGCCGTCGCTCAGGTGTGTACCTAGTCAGTGGTTGTGTGTACTGGGCTCATGGGAAGTTGGCTGTTGCTCAGGTGTGTACCTAGTCAGTGGTTGTGTGTACTGGGCTCATGGGAAGTAGGCCGTCACACAGGTGTGTACCTAGTCAGTGGTTGTGTATACTGGGCTCATGGGAAGTAGGCCGTCACTCAGGTGTGTACCTAGTCGGTGGTTGTGTGTACTGGGCTCATGGGAAGTTGGCTGTCGCTCAGGTGTGTACCTAGTCGGTGGTTGTGTGTACTGGGCTCATGGGAAGTTGGCTGTCGCTCAGGTGTGTACCTAGTCAGTGGTTGTGTATACTGGGCTCATGGGAAGTTGGCCGTCACACAGGTGTGTACCTAGTCGGTGGTTGTGTGTACTGGGCTCATGGGAAGTTGACCGTCGCTCAGGTGTGTACCTAGTCAGTGGTTGTGTATACTGGGCTCATGGGAAGTTGGCCGTCACTCAGGTGTGTACCCAGTCAGTGGTTGTGTATACTGGGCTCATGGGAAGTTGGCCATCACTCAGGTGTGTACCTAGTCAGTGGTTGTGTGTACTGGGCTCATGGGAAGTTGGCCGTTGCTCAGGTGTGTACCCAGCCGGTGGTTGTGTGTACTGGGCTCATGGGAAGTTGGCCGTTGCTCAGGTGTGTACCCAGCCATGGTTGTGTGTACTGGGCTCATGGGAAGTTGGCTGTCGCTCAGGTGTGTACCCAGCCGGTGGTTGTGTGTACTGGGCTCATGGGAAGTTGGCCGTTGCTCAGGTGTGTACCCAGCCATGGTTGTGTGTACTGGGCTCATGGGAAGTTGGCTGTCGCTCAGGTGTGTACCTAGTCAGTGGTTGTGTGTACTGGGCTCATGGGAAGTTGGCTGTTGCTCAGGTGTGTACCCAGCCGGTGGTTGTGTATACTGGGCTCATGGGAAGTTGGCTGTCGCTCAGGTGTGTACCTAGTCAGTGGTTGTGTGTACTGGGCTCATGGGAAGTTGGCTGTCGCTCAGGTGTGTACCTAGTCAGTGGTTGTGTGTAGTGGGCTCATGGGAAGTTGGCTGTCGCTCAGGTGTGTACCTAGTCAGTGGTTGTGTGTACTGGGCTCATGGGAAGTTGGCTGTTGCTCAGGTGTGTACCCAGCCGGTGGATGTGTATACTGGGCTCATGGGAAGTAGGCCGTCACTCAGGTGTGTACCTAGTCAGTGGTTGTGTGTACTGGGCTCATGGGAAGTTGGCCGTCACTCAGGTGTGTACCCAGCTGGTGGTTGTGTATACTGGGCTCATGGGAAGTAGGCCGTCGCTCAGGTGTGTACCTAGTCAGTGGTTGTGTATACTGGGCTCATGGGAAGTTGGCTGTTGCTCAGGTGTGTACCCAGCCGGTGGATGTGTATACTGGGCTCATGGGAAGTAGGCCGTTGCTCAGGTGTGTACCCAGCCATGGTTGTGTGTACTGGGCTCATGGGAAGTTGGCTGTCGCTCAGGTGTGTACCCAGCTGGTGGTTGTGTGTAGTGGGCTCATGGGAAGTAGGCCGTCACTCAGGTGTGTACCTAGTCAGTGGTTGTGTGTACTGGGCTCATGGGAAGTTGGCCGTCACTCAGGTGTGTACCCAGCTGGTGGTTGTGTATACTGGGCTCATGGGAAGTAGGCCGTCGCTCAGGTGTGTACCTAGTCAGTGGTTGTGTGTACTGGGCTCATGGGAAGTTGGCCGTCACTCAGGTGTGTACCCAGCTGGTGGTTGTGTATACTGGGCTCATGGGAAGTTGGCCGTCACTCAGGTGTGTACCTAGTCGGTGGTTGTGTGTACTGGGCTCATGGGAAGTTGGCCGTTGCTCAGGTGTGTACCCAGCCATGGTTGTGTGTACTGGGCTCATGGGAAGTTGGCTGTCGCTCAGGTGTGTACCTAGTCAGTGGTTGTGTGTACTGGGCTCATGGGAAGTTGGCCGTTGCTCAGGTGTGTGCCCAGCTGGTGGTTGTGTGTACTGGGCTCATGGGAAGTTGGCTGTCGCTCAGGTGTGTACCCAGCCGGTGGTTGTGTGTACTGGGCTCATGGGAAGTTGGCCGTCGCTCAGGTGTGTACCTAGTCAGTGGTTGTGTGTACTGGGCTCATGGGAAGTTGGCTGTCGCTCAGGTGTGTACCCAGCCGGTGGTTGTGTGTAGTGGGCTCATGGGAAGTTGGCTGTCGCTCAGGTGTGTACCCAGCCGGTGGTTGTGTGTAGTGGGCTCATGGGAAGTTGGCTGTCGCTCAGGTGTGTACCCAGCTGGTGGTTGTGTATACTGGGCTCATGGGAAGTTGGCCATCACTCAGGTGTGTACCTAGTCAGTGGTTGTGTATACTGGGCTCATGGGAAGTTGGCTGTCGCTCAGGTGTGTACCCAGCCTGTAGTTGTGTGATGTAGTGACCGCTGCTGTCTCTCTACAGTTGTGGTACTTCGGGGAATGGTTAGATGTGGTGATAGACGACAGACTGCCGGTGAGGGGCGGCCGCCTTGTGTACACAAAGAGCGACACTCGGGCGGAGTTATGGAGTGCACTGCTGGAGAAAGCCTACGCCAAGTAAGTCACAGAACCACAACTTAACTCGCTATGTGACAGCACATTACAGACACTGCTGGTTCTGGGTCATAGGACAGGGGCCCCATGTTACAAGACATGTAGGTGATAGGGCCCAGGACTGAGGGCCTGAACCCAGCAATAAGGTACATGATGGATGAGTCAGAATCCTCAGACGCCCCAGTAACACATCCCTCCTGCCACGCAGCAATGCAATGTAATAATGACTAATATATATATATATATATTTATATATATATGGGAAACAATTGTAAGATGGCGCCCTTTAAGGTGACCTAACGGATTAGGTCAAACAAGCCTTCAAGTAATCCTTAAACTTTCTAAAAGTAAATAAAGTAAAGTCCATGAATTTTCAAGCGTTTATTAAAAGTCTCTTTTTTTCCACTCGGTATTGGTGGTTGGTTCAGACCATTAAAAGGTTCAGATATTTCAAGATAGCAAACAAATATCCCCAACGCGTTTCGTCCCCACACGGGACTTCATCGGGGGTTCACTACAAACATATATAAAAAACATATTTTTAAAATACTGGTTTTGACAGTTTGTACAGGTTCTAGTAAAAAATCATATACATTTCATTCAAAGAACTTTACTTTAAAATACATACGCAATGATTAATTTGGCTATCCTCATGAAATATTATTTAAAGAGAGGATTTAAAGGAATAGACAAGCTAACAGGTGATAAGGAACAGAGAACAAAAACATCATGATCCAGGATGGTTTGTATATATCGGATTACAAAGAGGTTTTCTTTTTACTTAGCCATATACTTTGTAGGAAAAACCTTATTTAATATTTAGAGTGGGAGTAAAAGTTAAAGGCCATATGAAACCAACTATACTCCATTTACCTTTAATGGTATCTAAGTACCCCCGGTTATGATACTTACTTACCTTTAACCATAGGAAAAATACTGCTGTGGGATACATGAATATTAGTGTAAATCTAAATATTAAATAAGGTTTTTCCTACAAAGTATATGGCTAAGTAAAAAGAAAACCTCTTTGTATCAAACAGTGAGAATTGTACCCTAAATCACTCAGATTGTGTGCAGAATACACCTGTATCTTCATCAAGCATAGGTATGTACAGTATACCCCCTCATACCCCACTGCATGTTAATACACCTGTATCTTCATCAAGCATAGGTATGTACAGTATACCCCCTCATACCCCACTGCATGTTAAACCATGTGAGACCGCAGATGATACTTATCCTATCATTTTTCTCGTTCAATTAGCGACAATATTGTGACACGCCGCCGGCGGGGTAGATAAATACCTTGAGTCGCTGGATACTCTTGGTTCCACACCGATTCTTCGCCGCGTCGGCTGCAGAGAACACACCACCCCAGGGACTCAAACAAGGCGCTCAGCAGGTACAACCTCTTATGTTTTATTTAGTGCAAATAGGACACAAACGATTAATGTGCACACACGACAATAAGTACGTTAAACAATTTAAAGATCTATTAACCAAATATGTTCGCCTTGCGGATGACCACCCCTATGGGGTCATTAAACTCTCTAACAACTCTCCCGACATTTTCCAGTATACTGGGGAGTGGATAAACCGCCAACTGGGTCCTTGCAGGCAGCCGTATTTCCACTCACTATGCAGCCATCAATGACTGGCCCTATGCATCTAATACATCCTTCTACTAGGTACCTGACATACCATACATATACAATACCAAACTTAACAGGTCATACAATGTTATACTAGACACAATAAGACAGTGCTGGACGAATACTCTTCCTGGTGCGCGCCCTAATGAAGTGTTCCTAATTCAGTAAGGCGAACACAGTACCTCAAACCCGGGAAAGGGTTGACTCCCAGCAGTCATCGCCTAGGCCACACGGTGGCAGTATTGCCTAAGTTAGGCCAATGTAACAGCAGTACTTTACAACTTATAAGATATTCTAGTATGGGTCCTCCGAAGTAAGGGGGTAACTCCCCTGTTTAGGTGAGACTGGTGTGGTTCCCAAGTGTTCTGTGGGAACCTAGAGGGTTAACCTCTTACTTTTCGGGTACCCCTTGGTATCCGGCACTCCGGGTTTTCCGCTACTCTGGGGACTGTACCCCTAATAATGCTTCCTGGTGGGATATTCGGGGTAGTGTAACATGGTGTATTACCTGGCCAGGTAGATGGGGCTGAAGCTGGCTGGGGCAGTAGCGGGGGGGGGGGGTGCCCAATTAATGGAAGTCTCCGTTGGTGACAGGGAGTGGGTACTTAGGGCCAGTGTCGGACTGGGGCATTTAGGGCCCACCAGGGAAATATAGCCGCAGGGGCCCACTGAAGGGGTGTGGTCAGCCACTGGTAGGTGTGGTCATCAATGTGAGCAGTGGCGTCACTAGGGTTGGTGTCACCCGGTGTAGGAATTCGCAGTGTCACACACAGGGCCTTATTCTAGTTCACTCTTTATGACAAAATCCTTCTTATATGGACAAAACCATGTGCACTGCAGGTGGGGCAGATGTAACTTGTGCAGAGAGAGTTAGATTTGGGTGGGGTTTTACTTCAAAGTGAGATCTATATTGCAGTGTAAAAATAAAGCAATATGGAAGAGAGATGGTGAAACAGAAAATGTCTCAGCGCTGATGGTCAGCAAGTGGGGATACTAGCAAGTGGTGACCCCTCACCACAGAAAAACACAAATGCAAAGAAAAATGTGTATAGAACACATATAATTTGTAGTATTCCCTCCTGCGAGCCAGTTATGTCATAAGGCGGAAAGGGACGTTCCTTCCTTACTAGGGACGGTCCTCTTCTCCGCTATATGGGATAGTGCAAATCACGTCCAAATGGATACGTCTAACACCTTCCCCTCACCAAGATTCTTCATATAAGAAAAAAGGTACCATACACATTGTGTCTCCATATATACCTCTGAGACCCGTTGAAGTTTTGTGGAGGGAAGGAGTGTACTGGTGCCTTTGATGTGTTTGAGAAATTTACATATTCGGAGAAGAGGAGACGCCACTCCCTATAAGGGGCGTATGGTACCTTTTTTCTTATATGAAGAATCTTGGTGAGGGGAAGGTGTATTATGTATCCATTTGGACGTGATCTGCACTATCCCATATAGCGGAGAAGAGGACCGTCCCTAGTAAGGAAGGAACGTCCCTTTCCGCCTTATGACATAACTGGCTCGCAGGAGGGAATACTACAAATTATATGTGTTCTATACACATTTTTCTTTGTAAAAATAAAGCAGTCAGTATTTACCCTGCACAGAAACAATATAACTCAAACAAATCTAAATTTCTCTGCACATGTTACATCTACCCCACCTGCAGTGCACATGGTTTTGTACATCTAAGAAGGATTTTGTCAGAAAGAATGAACTAGAATAAGGCCCAAACACACACACCCTCCCTAACCATCCAGAAGACGTAATGCTTGTGCGCGTCGTAGGCGCGCAGCAAATTTAGGGGTGTGGTCTATCATAAGGGGGCGTGGCCTGTACCATGATTGTATTACGTACCTGCAGATTGCACATTTTAGCAAACTTTGTAATACCCATTACATATAAAGCCACATGCCGTAATGCCAATTACACATTATGCTGCACACCGTGATGCCAGTTACACATTACGCCCAACACCGCAATGCTAATTACTCAATACACCTCACACTGTGATGCTAATTACACATTATGTCGCACACCTTGATGCCCATTACACCCCACACTGTGATGGCAATAACCCAATGCTCCCCACACCGTAATGCCCATTACGCCCCATACCATGATGCCCATTACACTGCACAATGATGTCCCCAGTGCCAGATATTCCCCCACAGTGCCAGATACACATATGCCCCCACAGTGCCAGAGACACATATGCCCCCACAGTGCCAGATACACATATGCCCCCACAATGCTAGATATGCCCCCACAGTGCCAGATACACATATGCCCCCACAGTGCCAGATATCCCCCCATAGTGCCAGATACACATATGCCCCCAAAGTTCCAGAAACACATATGCCCCCACAGTGCCAGAGACACATATGCCCCCACAGTGCCAGATATGCCCCCACAGTGCCAGATATGCCCCCACAGTGCCAGAGACACATATGCCCCCACAATGCCAGATAATCCCCCACAGACAGTGCCAGAGACACATATGCCCCACAGTGCCAGATATTCCGATCAGCAACTCACCATTGTTGCTGTCTCCCCATCTGCTGCTGCTGTGCGGGGGGACGTGGGGTGGAGCGCAGTACATGTCCTCCTGCTCACACCCCAGTCCGGTGTCCCCCTGGCCTGCTGTCTCTGAGTCCTGCTGCCAATGCCACCGCTACCACGCCGCTTGGGAGGGGAGGGGAGCGCGCCGCTCAGCACAGGGCGCATATCTCCTTCCCCCTCACTGTTTCTATGCATGTCCCTGTTAGCCAATCATATCTCACGGGCTGGCTCTTGATTGGCTGCCAGCCCGCGATCTCTGATTGGCTCACGGTCCCGCAGCATGGACAGTGACAGAGTGAAGGGGAAGGGCTAGGCGCTAGGAGATATGCGCGGCGCCCTGTGCTGAGCGCTCTCCTTCCCTCCCCTCTGAAGCGGCTGCAGCGGCGGACAGTGAGGGACTGGGTAGCCACGCCCACATGCCAGAGAGGGCGTGGCTACAAATCGGCAGGGCCCACCGGGGATTTCCCCGGTTCACCGCCGGGCCAGTCCGACACTGCTTTGGGCTGGTCTGGGGTACCAGCGAGCAGGGTACCTGATGTCAGGAACAGGGTGCAGGCTCCTGCCCGTTGCGATCGGGTCCCCCGGCGGCTGGACAGCTGGTGCTGGGACCCTCTTCTGCAGGAGGGAATGCTAGTGTGGGCGCTGCTACTGCAGCGTTGCCACACTCAGCTGCGCCTCTCCTGACCCGCTGTACTCCGTCTCTCTCCAGCGGTGATCAGGCGCTGAGGAATTCTCTCCCTAAATGCGTGCCCGGCGCGGCTGACAGGCAGGGAGGTCAGCGGGGGTCACAAGCCTCTCCGCCTCCGTCCCGGCTGAATGCGGCAGTCTCTCCCGGCGTGTGACTGGGGGTCAGCGGGGGTCGCGTGCTTCATGCGCCGCATCTCTCCTCCCGGCGTGTCGGGGGGTCAGCGGGGGGTCACCCTGACATCGCCGCTCTGCCTCTCTCTCCGGCTCGCCGTCTTCCTCCTGCTCCCGGTCTCTATTTGCCGCCCACGCTCTCCTCACACCCCGCGCTGCCCTTCTCCCGGTGTTTTGCTTCCAGTCCCTCTCACCCCTCAGGTACCTCCTCCTCTCCTTTCGCTGATTTGTCCTCTTTGGCTGTCAGTCAGCCTGGGGACAGGTTTTTCGCGCCCTACGGCGCCTCCAAGTGTTAACCCCTTAGGTCCTGGACGCGGGGCTTTACTAATGCTGCGGGTGCCTAGCAACCCAGCATACGGTGTCCCTGCTCCTGGGGGCATCCCAGGTTGGGGTGCCACAAATATATCCTACTAGGAATATTATCTGGCTTTAAGATAAATCAGTTGTCTGATTTAAACCAAGAAATGGTGATGTCTACAGACTTTTAACCTTTTAAGGTACGAATGTATGTGATCAGCTAATATAACTCCCTATGGGGGGAATAGTTCAATTTGTCGTCTTTAACTACTCTAATAACGTATTTACAGTATGTGTAGGCAAGACCATGTATGAATATTGAGAGGCTCACACACGGACTCAACATCTGTATGCAATTAGCCTGAGTCACTATGTAAGTAATTACTTATTTTGTTATGGTTTAATAGGCAATAAACAACTTTTTGATGAAAATATTGCAATAAGAATAAAATGATCAAGTCCCCACTAAAATAAGGGATCCAGATAGCTGAGTCTATTTTCCATCAGTCTAAAAATAAAAAATAAAATAATTGTATTATTCTACTTGGTATCCCAGAGATTGTGACATTTAATTATCAAATTGAACCTTCCTATTGCGGATTTACTCCATCTACGAAATCTGTTGAAAGTAACTTCTGTGAAAGCTGTAGAAAGTAATTTTTTACACAATCTCATATGTAATCCGATATATACAAACCATCCTGGATCATGATGTTTTTTGTTCTCCGTTCCTTATCACCTGTTCCCTTGTCTATTCCTTTAAATCCTCTCTTTAAATAATATTTCATGAGGATAGCCAAATTAATCATTGCGTATGTATTTTAAAGTAAAGTTCTTTGAATGAAATGTATATGATTTTTTACTTGAACCTGTACAAACTGTCAAAACCAGTATTTTAAAAATATGTTTTTTATAAATGTTTGTAGCGAACCCCCGATGAAGTCCCGTGTGGGGACGAAACGCGTTGGCAATATTTGTTTGCTATCTTGAAATATCTGAACCTTTTAATGGTCTGAACCAACCACCAATACCGAGTGGAAAAAAATAGACTTTTAATAAACGCTTGAAAATTCATGGACTTTACTTTATTTACTTTTAGAAAGTTTAAGGATTACTTGAAGGCTTGTTTGACCTAATCTGTAAGGTCACCTTAAAGGGCGCCATCTTACAATTGTTTCCCACATCCTATCCATTCCCCATCCAACAGGGGAATTTGTAAGCCAGGCAGCCCAGCTCAAATATCCAAAGTTCTGTGGTGTATAGAGTCCGTTATATATATATATATATATATATATATATATATATATATATATATATATATATATATGGGATGCGGTCATCTATTAGAATGAACTTAGGTCTACAGTCATTGGGTCGACTGGCAGGAAGGTCGACCTGACTTAAGGTCGAATTTGCATAAAGGTCGACATGAGGAAGGTCGACTGGTCATAAGGTCGACATGGGGTTTTTCACTGTTTTTTGAGCCGACATGTGCCGACAGGCGGTATTTCATGCCCTACCATCCACTAGTGCGTGGAGGAGGTTATTAAAGCTGTGGCGAGCGAAGCGAGCCACCGTGCCCGAAGCATTGCGAGCGATGCGAGCGATTCTCATTGCCAACTGTGTCCATGACGACTGTGTCGACATTCGGATAAAATAACAGTGAAAAACCCATGTCGACCTTATGACCAGTCGACCTTCCTCATGTCGACCTTTATGCAAATTCGACCTTAAGTCATGTCGACCTTGGACCATGTCGACCTTAAGTCAGGTCGACTTTCCTGCCAGTCGACCTAGTGGGGTCGACCTAATGACTGTAGACCTAAGTTCATTCTGACAGATGTACCGATTCCATATATATATATATATATATATATATATATATATATATATATATATATATATATATATAGACTTTGGCGGGTGTGGACGTAGCACTCCAGACACTTGAAATAATCCAAAAAGGCTTTATTGAAGACAAGCAACGTTTCAATACTTGCGTATTATCGTCAGGCTCAGCAAGTATTGAAACGTTGCTTGTCTTCAATAAAGCCTTTTTGGATTATTTCAAGTGTCTGGAGTGCTACGTCCACACCCGCCAAAGTCTACATACCCTCTGACGGGGCACCCGACCAGCAACAGCAACAGGGCAGTTATGCCCGGCCACACCAAACAAGTATATATATATATATATTCTATCTATCCCTGGTCTGTGTGTGCAGGGTATGTGGGAACTACTCCGCACTGCAGGGGGGGACAATCCCGGAGGCACTGGAGGATTTCACTGGTGGAATAGCAGAGACTGTGAGTTTGTGGAGTCAAACACCTGAGGAGATCTGGGACATGATTGTCCAATCAGAGAGCAGGAAATCCCTGGTGGCCTGCTTTATACAGGTATGTAGCACCCTGTGTTGTTTGCGCTGTACACTGCTATACTTACCTTACACACTACATCCTGCCCTGTGTCCTGCAAGGTGTCGGAGCCCAGAGACGTGGGCCGTGTTGGGGAGGATGGTCTGGTCCTGGGACACGCGTACTCAGTGATAGGAGCTCAGGAGGTGAGTACGTGACCTGTGTCTATGAGGCCTATTCCTGCCCACAGAGTCTATTCCCTACACGGTATTACCCTTACTTCTGCATGGGGCCCATTACTCATCTCTGCATTACCTGGCTGCACCAGATACCTGCACAGGTGACACTGAGGAAATCACACTCCCACCAAAGCTACCCTCCTACAGGGCCGCCCGTTCCCTCTGTCTTATCTCCACTCAGTCCTCCAACCAGTATGGGGTCTGTGCCGTCCCCACCACCCTCCACTATCCATCAGGTCGTCCGCGCCCCACTCTCTTCCTTCCCATCCGGGCCCCATACACTGGGGGTAGTTCCCTAGGCAACTGACCGGGTGCTGGTGAGGGATGGATCGAGAAGCAGCTAAATGTAGGGAGTGATCCTTCAAACAACAAAGAAACAATGGAAAGAATATGTAGCGCAAAACACCAATGAAGCATTCAGAAGTCATGAAATGTGATATTATGTAAAAAAAAACACAATAAAAATCACAAAAAGCACAAGGAAAAGCATTCAGCATATATATATATATATATATATATATATATATATAATATATATAGTCCATACTATTGGCACTCTCCTCAGTTGTATAACCACTTGCTGGGGTGACAATCCAAGGGTAGAAATCTTTATCAGGTGTCTGCCACATGTATAGTAGCAAAGATGGAGTCACCCAAGTCTTAACGTGGTGCAGATAGTTTTAATCAGGCAGCATGGCAATAACAAGCAGGCATCGACGTTTCGTCCGTCTCTGGGACCTTTATCAAGATGGTGGACAAGGGCTACTGCCTCACTATTTATGCTCACTATGACCCGGAAGTGTTAATTACTGTAGGGATTCCATTAGTGTAGTAATAAGGAATCTATATCAATTAATATTAATTATTATAAGTCTGTTTGGCTCTAGATCCAATGTGCGCTTGCAGCAATATATAAAGTGCTAGTGCTTTGTGCTAATAATATCACTGTATTAATAAGCGATCGAGGTGCTCATGGCCCGCATGCTGGAACACACGCCACCGGGTCAGGAAGTGCCAGTAAGGTCACACAATATCTGCCAGCGGGCTTTGGAACTCATGTGGTACGCATACAGGAAGCGGCAGCCCGTGTACGTTCCTGCGCTATGGACGCATATGAAACGCACTGTTATTTCAATGTATATCAGCGATCTAAATGTTTACTTGTATGGCGCACTTCTAGATTTAGATAAATGTGTGATAGAGCAAACTTATTGTAAAGGCAAGAGAACACTTGCGGGTGTGACGACCTCAGCGGCACTTACCGGTCCGGGGGCCAGATGTATCAAGCTTAAAAAGTGATAAAATGGAGAGTGATAAACAGCCAGCCAATCAGCTCCTACCTGCCATGTCACAAGCTGGCTTTGAAAAATAACAGGTAGGAGCTGATTGGCTGGTTGTTTATCACTCTCCATTTTATCACTTTTGAAGCTTGATACATCTGGCCCGTCCGGCGGCAGGGTCTTCGCTCCCCCGCATTGGTACCGGCCGGGGGAGTGTTACTGCTCCGTCCAGTCGGCCGTGTCTATCTCCTCCTGCCTGTGTTGCTGGTCTCCACTCCTGGGCACCATGGTGGCATGGTCCTGTGTCCTATGGGGCACCGCCATCTTTCCGTAGCCACCCAATGGCTTTCACTCAGGCTTTTCCTGCTTGTCCAATCAGGAGCAAGTCCAGGGGATTTAATCCCTCACCTGACACTCAGCAGCGCCAGTGCTTCGCTATCTCTTCCCAGGAGGTAACCTGCGACCTGTGCTTCCCAGTGTGCTGCTGAACCAGCTCCTGCTTCCAAGATCTCCCAGTGTGTACCAGCACCAGCGTTTCCACACCTGTGTGCTTCTGAGCTCCCTGCTTCCAAGATCTCCTAGTGTGTGCTGGCACCAGCGTCTCCACACCTGTGTGCTTCCATTGAGTACCTGCACCAGAGGCCGTATCTGTGTGTCTCCAGCTCTGCTGCTCTGCTGAACTCCCAGTGTGTACCTGTACCGGCGCTGCCGCATCCGTGTGTCTCTAGACCTGCTGATCCGCTGAGCCCCAGTGTGTCCTGGCACCTGTGCTTCCACCTCCGTATATCCTCTGGCCTCCTGCTCCAAGTTATCTCCTAGTGTGTACTCCTGTTCCATGAACTTGTTGCTCCAGTGATCTCCCAGTGTGTACTCCTGTTCCACGAACTTGTTGCTCCAGTGATCTCCCAGTGTGTACTCCTGTTCCACGAACTTGTTGCTCCAGTGATCTCCCAGTGTGTACTTTTGTTCCTTGGACTTGTTCTATGCTTCACGTATTAATGCCTGAGACTGTGATACTTATATAAATGGTATTATTCATCTTAGCCTATGCGTAAGACTTATATTAAGCCTGCTACCTTCCAACCCTCAGTGTGCCCCCTAGCTCCTGGCCAGAAAACGGCCTCACAAAATCCACGAGTCCTGACAGTAAGCACTGGCCAAATGGATCCGGTTGTCAGTCAGGAACTTTTTCAGGGCCTTGTCAATCGTCTCCAAGTGTTGGAGGAGGGTCTACAGCAAGCTACGCAGGCTCTTCAGAATATGGCCCGGCGCCAGGACCAGCTACAAGCTGCTTTGTCTTGTAAACCTCCGGCTCCAGCCCTGGTCCACCTCTTCCTCAATCTCACTCCGGATCTGCACTACGATTATCCCCACCTGCCAAGTTTGACGGCTCCCCTCGAAGTTGTCGGGGATTCATCAACCAGTGCGAGGTCCATTTTTCTTTGCTACCATGGAACTTTCCTAAGATCAGACCCGTATAGCCTATATTGTGTCCTTGTTGTCCGGACCTGCCTTGGACTGGGTCTCTCCTCTTTGGGAGAGACATGACCCCTTGTTGTCCAAGTACTCAGACTTCATTTCTTCTTTCCGGAAAATTTTTGATGAACCTGGCCGTGTCACTTCAGCGGCTTCTGAGATTCTACGTCTTCGTCAGGGCTCCAAGACGGTGGCCCAGTATGTCATACATTTCCAAACGGTGGCGTCTGAGCTTCAGTGGAATAAAGAGGCTCTGAATTCCACTTTCCTGGCAGGTCTATCAGACCGTATGAAAGATGAGCTGGCTACCCGAGACTTACCGTCCTCCTTGGATGAAGTTATCTCCCTGTGTAATAAAATTGATCTTCGTTTCAGAGTGAGACAGTTGGAGAGGCCTCGTCAGGATCGAGGTAATCCTATTTCAGCCCCCCGATTGCCCCCTCGGGCAGCAATCCCGGCTTCACCTCCACAAGACGAGCCAATGCAAATTGATTATACTCGTCTTTCTCCTAGTGAACGGTCACGGAGGCAACAGCAGAGATTGTGTTTCTACTGTGGGGAGGCTGACCATTTTCTTGCCAACTGTCCTCATCGGCCTTTAAGACAGCCAGTCCTAGTGGGCCGTAGAGAAACCAGACTAGGACAACCTCAACCTTCTCCAATCAAAAATGACTCCTTCATTACTCTCCAAATTCTCTTGCCTAATGGTCCCATTTCTACCCTGGCATTGGTATATTCTGCCACCGCCGAGAACTTTATGTCCACTCAGTTCCTCACCGCCCACAGGTTGGAACTTCTTGAACTCCCTGCAGCCCTTCAGCTTTCGGCTATTGATGGTGGTCCAATTCCTCACGGGGCCATCACTCATCGGACTAATCCTTTAGAATTACAAGTGGGCGATCTTCACAAGGAACAACTCTCCTTCCTAGCTATCCCCAGAGTTAATCATTCCGTAGTCCTTGGCCTGCCTTGGCTCCGAAAACACTCTCCTGTCATAGATTGGAAGACTATGCAAATCCTCTCCTGGAGCAAGGAGTGTCATTCCACGTGTCTACAGAAAGTTGTACCAGAACAGTCTATTCCTGTGCCTATGCCTGATGATTTTCCTTCTGTTTATGAAGATGTCGTTGACATATCTTATGAATTTCCAAGTAAGCCAGGGAAGTGTCCGGAGTCCACTTCTAAAGGGGGGGGGGGTGCTCTCATGACCACTGGACCTCAGTGGCACTCCCCCGGCTGGTACCAGCCGGGGTAGTGTTGCTGCTCCGTCCAGTCAGCCATTTCTATCTCCTCCTGCCTGTGTTGCTGGTCTCCACTCCCGGGCGCCATGATGGCATGGTCCTGTGTCCTATGGGGCGCCGCCATCTTTCCGTAGCCACCCAATGGCTTTCACTCAGGCTTTTCCAGCTTGTCCAATCAGGAGAAAGCCCGGGGGATTTAATCCCTCACCTGACACTCAGCAGCGCCAGTGCTTCGCTATCTCTTCCCAGGAGGTAACCTGCGACCTGTGCTTCCCAGTGTGCTGCTAAACCAGCTCCTGCTTCCAAGATCTCCCAGTGTGTACCAGCACCAGAGTCTCCACGCCTGTGTGCTTCCAAGACTGTGCTCTATCCGTCTCCCATTGAGTACCTGCACCAGAGGCCGTATCCGTGTGTCTCCAGCTCTGCTGTTCCGCTGATCTCCCAGTGTGTACCTGCACCGGCGCTGCCGCATCCGTGTGTCTCCAGCTCTGCTGTTCCGCTGATCTCCCAGTGTGTACCTGCACCGACGCTGCCGCATCCGTGTGTCTCCAGCTCTGCTGTTCCGCTGATCTCCCAGTGTGTGCCTGTACCGGCGCTGCCGCATCCGTGTGTCTCCAGCTCTGCTGTTCCGCTGATCTCCCAGTGTGTACCTGCACCGACGCTGCCGCATCCGTGTGTCTCCAGCTCTGCTGTTCCGCTGATCTCCCAGTGTGTGCCTGTACCGGCGCTGCCGCATCCGTGTGTCTCCAGCTCTGCTGCTCCGCTGATCTCCCAGTGTGTACCTGCACCGGCGCTGCCGCATCCGTGTGTCTCCAGCTCTGCTGCTCCGCTGATCTCCCAATGTGTACCTGCACCGGCGCTGCCGCAACCTTGTGTCTCTAGACCTGCTGATCCGCTGAGCTCCAGCGTGTCCTGGCACCTGTGCTTCCACCTCCGTATATCCTCTGGCCTCCTGCTCCAAGTTATCTCCCAGTGTGTACTGCTGTTCCATGAACTTGTTGCTCCAGTGATCTCCCAGTGTGTACTTCTGTTCCTTGGACTTGTTCTATGCTTCAAGTATTAATACCTGAGACTGTGATACTTTAATAAATGGTATTATTCATCTTAGCCTATGCGTAAGACTTATATTAAGCCTGCTACCTTCCAACCCTCAGTGTGCCCCCTAGCTCCTGGCCAGCAAACGGACTCACAAAATCCACGAGTCCTGACAGCGGGTCAGTGAGTGAGAGCATACATATTACATACCTAGTTCCCAAGATAAATGCACTTGATTATCAAACCGTGATTACCGTATATACTTGAGTACAAGTCGACCCGAATATAAGCCTAATTTGACAACAAAAAAACTGAGAAAATGTATTGACTCAAGTGGGACCCTCACTCGAGTATAAGCCGAGGGGGCTTGTTCAGCATAAAACATGTTCTGAAAAGTAGGCTTATACTCGGGTATATATGGTAAAAGGAAACTTATAAACTAGCTATATCTAACACTGTTATTCTGTATCAGATTCCTAATCATGAGTATGCCGGAAGAATTAATGGCATATTGTAATATACATGATCAGCACATTATAGTGTATTAGATTTCATGGATAATTACATGTAAATTAGTATAAAGACCACAGGTTGTACAGGTTGAGTATCCCGTATCCGAATATCCGTTATCCAAATTATTCCGAAAACCATACATTCCAGAAAGTGGGAAAAAAAATTTGTTTAGCTAAAAACTCACTGGGGACATATGTAACAGCACTACTGAGGGAATGATATGTAACTGGCACTATATATGTGCAAGACAATGATTGCTTGGCATTCAAATTCAGTGCTGAGATAGTACACACATTTTGTTTCATGTTTTGAAACCTTGTTTTTTGAACAAATAAAATATATTTGTGTTTATTTTATGTGTTTATACAGCATACATGCAAGATACTTCAAAATACATCATTGAAATATAAAAATATTCCAAAATACGGAATAATCCGTTATCCAAAATTCTCCTGGTCCCGAGCATTTTGGATACGGGATACTCAACCTGTATCAGTTTTTACTAAAAAAAAATATTACAATATGGGAAGAAAAAGCGGAAACAATTGAGAAAAAATATATTGAAAAAAATTGAGAAAAATGTATAAAAATGTGCAGTATGATGAGATGAAAGTAATGTCCTACTGAGTATCAGTCCTCCAAGAAGATGCTATAATGGATGGACTTATTAAGCCCCGTGGCCAGATGGTATCCAGTTTATGGATCCACAGCGCCTCACGATGCAGGAGAACCTTGGCTCTGTCACCACCACGGCTTAACGGATGAACATGCTCCGAAGAGATGACAATGGATGTTTGGCAGTCAGAAAGTGCTTAGCGACTGGTTTGTCTGAGGCACCTGTAGAAATCGCTGTAGTAATTGAGGATCTGTGGTTTGCCATCCGCTGTCTGAATGTACAAATTGTTTTGCCCACATAGAATAGTGAACATGGACATCTTAGAATGTACACAACATAGTCTGAAGTGCATGTGAGCCGATGTTGAATATTGATTTTACGCCCTGTATAGGGGTGATGAAAATAAGCTCCCGGTGTCATACTTCTGCAGGTTGTGCAGCCGGTGCAGCGGTGGCATTCCATCTTGGGGGTCGACAGCCAGGTGTCACAGGTAAGGCTGGGTGACATCTGTGGCCGCATGAGTTGATCTTTCAGGTTTCGCCCTCGTCTGAAGCTTATCATGGGCTTGTTCGGTAATTTGTCCTTGAATGCAGGATCGCTTGGTACAATGTACCAATGCTGCCTGATACTTTTTTGTATTGCGTGGCTCGCTGTGAAGTCGTGGAGATGACAAATGGGGCACTCTCGTTGGCTTTCTTTTGTCTTCTTTTGGATACATGACTTTTACGTGCTTTGAATAGACAATTCGAGATTGAGGATTTGGTTACCCTCTTGCTTGGAAGAGTAGAAACATTTCACGTAATTGTTCTTCTGCTATGGTTTCACCTGAATTGTTACGGAGGACTCTTAAAAATTGTGAAATGGGTAAATATCTTTTTAAACCCGTTGGGTGAAAGCTTTCCGACCTCAAAAGCGTATTATGGTCAGTTGGTTTCCGATACAACCTGTGGCCATAGCCACCATCAGCCAGAGAGACCGTCACGTCTAAAAATTCTATAGATTCTCTCTGAACGTTACTGGTGAATGTAATTGGTGAGTCCAAGGTGCTAAGTACTGTGAACATATTTTGCAGAGTTTCCTGGGACTCACACTTACCTGCGTCCCACTCCAGACGGAATCTTTTACTCCCCACACAACCATTATGAAGGTTACCGCTGCTGCATTCCACACCGGATTAAACTGCGCTCACTATGAACCATATAGAGAGACCTTTCCACTGCAGACGTTCACCATTGGCAGTGTATACTGTATATAGAGGAACCGATCCATTGGATATACATCAATTTATACACTGATTTGTGCTTTTTATGATTTTATTGTGTTTCTTATTTAAAATTAAATATAATGAATTTTTAATGCTTCCTTGGTGTTTAACGCTACTTATTCTTTCCATGGGGCCCCATACACTGTCTTGTGTGCAGTGTCACTGAGCAGGGAACGGCACTGTGCTGTCACCTCCCTGGTGATGCCACTGCACACATACATATACGTACATATACACACACACATATATGTACACATACATACGCATTCATACACACATATATATATATAGGGCCTACTTCACCAATGGAATAACACAAGAATAACAGATACATGCTGTAATAAAAAAGCTTTTGTATTTTATATGTTGCCCTTTGTGACGAACCTTCGGATGCCCCACCCCAGTTCGTCAATGGGTAGCCCCCCTAAAGGCCTACCGTGCTTGCACCCCAACACAGGGGGGCAGGCACCCAGCTATTCCTAAACAGCGCCCAGTGACTACCAGACCTTTGCAGGCCTGAAACTGTACTATTTCTCTAAGGGTGTCTGAATCCAGCAGGAAATGCCTTATCTCATCCCCCCCTTTCTCCTACAGGAAGCATCAGCCAGTTGAATAGACTGAGACCTTGCAATCCACAATATGGTCTGTTTTGACTTCACACCTGGGCCGCCCCTTATCAGCAATGGTTCCTGGCCTTTTGTTCTCCCCGGGGACTTGTTATAGACTGGCCGGCACCAGACCAGCAGGGGGCCAGAGAGTCCCAGAGAACAACCAGTTTCCAGGGCTCCGGCCTCAGCCAATCCCTACACAGGACTCAGGGGCATTTACATCTCAGGATTCAAGCAACGACCAATCCGGTCGCAGAACTCAAGAATAAAAGGGGCTGACACAGCAGCTCTGGGTTAAACTTTCTGCATCCATCCAGGATCCCTGACCCGGCGAGGCAGGATCCCAGGGGAGGAAGCTGAGTTCCCTCCAGACCCCACCAGAACTTCAGCAGTGGGCAGTCGGCCCTGGCGCAGTGGACCCCATACCACAGCCAGCGGTTGCATCCAGCGTGCCAGCACCCCGACGGCACCCACAGGCCAAGCGGCTGGGATTCATCACCTGCAGGACCAGCAGTGGGCAGTCGGCCCTGGCGCAGTGGACCCCATACCACAGCCAGCGGTTGCCTCCAGCGTGCCAGCACCCCGACGGCACCCACAGGCCAAGCGGCTGGGATTCATCACCTGCAGGACCGGCAGCGGGCATCGGCCTTGGCTCAGTGGAGCCCGTACCTCCGCTGGGGTTCCGCATTCCCCCCTCACCAAGGCCCCACCAGCCTCAGCTCAGAGACTGCCCAAGGTGACTAT
This sequence comes from Crinia signifera, assembly GCF_055691185.1. NCBI lineage: Eukaryota > Metazoa > Chordata > Amphibia > Anura > Myobatrachidae > Crinia > Crinia signifera. Next base: position 167,185,950 of record NC_139225.1, read on the forward strand.
TGACTGTGGAAGGGAAGGGGAGGTGTTCACCTTTGTGTGGTTCTGATATAGTTAGTGTGTGCTGTGTATATTGTAGGCTACCTGTATTGTGTAGTGTTAGTGGTGTGGTTATGGTTTTCATGTACTGTTAATATGAAATAAAGGTGCGCTTTGTACCTTGCTTTTGTGGCCTTACTGTGTGATCCGCGAACCGAGGTTCTCCCGGGACTGTGCAAATGCTGTAAACACTGCCTTTCTCAAGGCGGATACGAGCGATAGGCCCCTCCATGCACCCATGAGCCCGGGAGTCCTAACAATTGGTGGCAAGCAGTGGGGATCACACAGTCCTGTACACCAGGCAGAACCAGGGGCCCGTATCGTTATACGGCCAGGTTCTGTTGGCACAATAGCCCATAACCTGATAGTATAGAACCACACAGGGAGGAACACGTAAGCCAGACCCTAAGCAGGCTAAAATGCAGGAGAATGAGGAGCAGCGGGCTCGACAGGAGCGCGAACATCCCTACCGGAGGGCCCGCAAGCCAGAGCTGCAGGTATTATGCCAGTCCAAAGACATCGCCTTTGTGGATACGGACACCCGTGAAGTCCTCATTGGTCGGCTCGGTGAGTGGGTACGCACCCATCCGGCCGGCCCCGACGACGAGACTGCCACAAGTCCTGCGGAGGACTCCGGCACGGGGACCTCTGCACAGCCGGCGATGGATACCCTCCCGGCCCAACTCCTTGCAGCGTTGGACACGCTGGGACACCGGGGGCCCCGCCTAGGGTTCCGGGATGTGCCTCCATTCCGGGAGGCCGAGACGGACATTGACACACACCTCCAGATGTTTGAGAACCTGATGGGAGTCCACCGGGTAGGTCCGGAGGACTGGCCCAAGTACCTAGGGCCGAGTCTGACCGGGAAGGCCCTGGAAGCCTACCAAGGACTCAGTGTACAGGCCTGTGGGAACTATGCCGAGCTGAAGAAGGCACTACTGGCCCGGTTCCAGATCACTGCTGAAACCTACCGCCAGCGCTTCCGAAGTATTAGGAAGAAGGAAGGTAGTTCCTACGTGGAGTATGGCTCACAGCTGCAGAGCCTCTACCGAAAGTGGACTGAAGGGAAGCAGGCGGCCAGCGCTGGGCAGATTGCGGATCTGATGGTAATGGAACAATTATTGGCCCAATTACCCGTGGACCTCCGGGAGTGGGTGGCGGATCGCGACCCCATCAGCCCGGGGAAGGCCGCCAGCCTAGCCGACGAATTCCTGGCTAACCGCTCGGGATGGAGGAACACGCTCTCTACCCCCTCCACCGGGCTACGGCGAGCCATTCAGGGCTCCCCGCCAGGGAAGCCCCCTACCAAACCCTTGGTCCCACGGTGGGAGCCCCCGAGAGCCCCGGCAGCCAACTTCCCACCACCCATTCCCAGGTCCCGAACCCCAATTGGACCTCGGGACTGCTTCCGCTGTGGACAGCCGGGGCACCTGCAGAGGAACTGTCCCCGGGGTCAAGACCGCCCCACCCCCGTAGCCCTTGTCTACGGGCAGCCGGCAAAGGGGCCCGGTGAAGAGGAGGAGGACCTATATACCGATGGGGATGAGGACAATGAGGGGGTCTATGCCGTGGACCTGGTAGGCGACCCGGGGGCACCTGCCCCGAAAAACATGCGGGGACACATGCAGCCAGTATGGGTCGAGGGACGGGAAGTAACTGGACTCAGAGACTCTGGAGCTTCTCTAACCCTGGTGGAGCCCGACCTAATCCCTCCCGGCCTCCTTCTGCAACAACAGCGAGTGACCATCCGCACCGCAGGAGGCCAGGAGCGGGACATTCCTGTAGCCCGGGTTCGAATGGACTGGAAGGCCGGGCAAGGAACCATAGAAGTGGGCGTGCTCAGCGGACTGCCCGCCAAGGTCATTTTAGGTAACGACCTTGGGCAAGGACTCGTGACCCATTTTGTGCAACCCGTTACCAGAAGCCAAACTCGGGGAGTAGGGAGGGGAGACCCGAACCCCCGACTACGGATCCCGACACCAACCCAGGCGCCGTCCTGGCGTGCAACCCTGGAACAAGGCCCCGGTCCTGAGAGGGTGAGTGAACCAAGTAACCATGACCTCCCGACTGTTCCTGACTTGGGGGAGGGCGACCGAGAGAAGTTTAGGAAGGCCCAGGCTACGGATCCCTCATTGGCCGAGTTGCGCCGGGCCGCCGAACAGGGGGGCCTGGACCGGGGAGGGAATCGTATAGTCTGGGAAAAGGGGCTGCTGTATAGGATAGTCCCCATAAGGCCTGACCTGGGGCCCGGCACCTCACCCAAACAACTGATAGTCCCCGCAGCCTATAGACCCGAGCTCCTAGCCCTGGCCCATGACATCCCGGCCGCCGGCCACCTGGGCACCCGTAAGACACGGAACCGGCTAGTGAAGAACTTCTTCTGGCCGGGGGTGTCACGGGCGGTAAAAGAGTACCGCGCCTCTTGTGACACCTGCCAGCGGTTAGCCGGCGCCCCAACCAAAGCCCCCTTGTTGCCCATGCCCATCATAGGGGAGCCATTCAAAAGGGTAGCGATAGACCTTGTAGGCCCCCTTAAGGTGCCCAGTCGGTCCGGCAAAAAGTACATCCTCACTCTGGTAGATGTGGCCACCCGGTACCCTGAGGCAGTGGCTCTCGCCTCCATAGATGCGGAGCACGTGGTACAGGCCCTTGTGGACATCTTCAGCAGAGTGGGGTACCCCCAGGAGGTGCTCACAGACCAGGGGTCCCAATTCCAGGGAGAGCTAGTGAAGACCCTGTGGGAGAAGTGGGGGGTGAGGGCTCTCCGGACCACCGCTTACCACCCCCAAACCAATGGGTTGTGCGAACGGTTCAATGGGACCCTCAAGTCCCTGCTCAAAGCATACGTCCACTCAGAGGGGAAGGACTGGGAGAAGGCGCTGCCGCAACTCCTGTTTGCCTACCGAGAGGTGGCACAAGAGTCTACCGGCTACTCCCCCTTTGAGCTGTTGTATGGCCACTCAGTACGGGGACCCCTCGACCTAGTCAAGGAAGGGTGGGAAGGGACCTTTCGAGACCCAGAACAGCCGGTTCTGCAGTACGTTGAACAACTGCAGGCGCGACTGAAGCGGGTGATGGGCTTAGCCAG
>NC_139225.1:167194073-167224073 GCF_055691185.1 Crinia signifera
ATCCGGGGCACTACTGAGCCACTTTATGTGTGCAGCCGGAGCAGGGGGAGAGGATCCGGGGCAGCCCTGAGCCACCTTCTGTGTGCAGACGGAGCAGGGGGAGAGGATCCGGGGCACTCCTGAGCAACCTTCTGTGTGCAGTCAGAGCAGGGGGAGAGGATCCGGGGCAGCCCTGAGCCACCTTCTGTGTACAGCCAGAGCAGGGGGAGAGGATCCGGGGCACTCCTGAGCCACCTTCCGTTTGAAGCCGGAGCAGGGCGAGAGGATCCGGGGCACTCCTGAGCCACCTTCTGTGTGCAGCCGGAGCAGGGAGAGAGGATCCGGGGCACTCCTGAGCCACCTTCTCTGTGCAGCTGGAGCAGGGGGAGAGGATCCGGGGCACCCCTGAGCCACCTTCTGTGTGCAGCCGGAGCAGGGAGAGAGGATCCGGGGCACCCCTGAGCCACCTTCTCTGTGCAGCTGGAGCAGGGGGAGAGGATCCGGGGCACCCCTGAGCCACCTTCTGTGTGCAGCCGGAGCAGGGAGAGAGGATCCGGGGCACCCCTGAGCCACCTTCTCTGTGCAGCTGGAGCAGGGGGAGAGGATCCGGGGCACCCCTGAGCCACCTTCCGTGTGCAGCCGGAGCAGGGAGAGAGGATCCGGGGCACCCCTGAGCCACCTTCTCTGTGCAGCTGGAGCAGGGGGAGAGGATCCGGGGCACCCCTGAGCCACCTTCCGTGTGCAGCCGGAGCAGGGGGAGAGGATCCGGGGAACCCCTGAGCCACCTTCTCTGTGCAGCTGGAGCAGGGGGAGAGGATCCGTGGCAGCCCTGAGCCACCTTCTGTGTGCAACCAGAGCAGGGGGGAGAGGATCCGGGGCACTCCTGAGCCACCTTCTCTGTGCAGCTGGAGCAGGGGGAGAGGATCCGGGGCACTCCTGAGCCACCTTCTGTGTGCAGCCGGAGCAGGGGGAGAGGATCCGGGGAACCCCTGAGCCACCTTCTCTGTGCAGCTGGAGCAGGGGGAGAGGATCCGGGGCACCCCTGAGCCACCTTCTGTGTGCAGCCAGAGCAGGGGGAGAGGATCCGGGGCACTCCTGAGCCACCTTCTCTGTGCAGCTGGAGCAGGGGGAGAGGATCCGGGGCACTCCTGAGCCACCTTCTGTGTGCAGCCGGAGCAGGGGGAGAGGATCCGGGGCACCCCTGAGCCACCTTCTGTGTGCAACCAGAGCAGGGGGAGAGGATCCGGGGCACCCCTGAGCCACCTTCTCTGTGCAGCTGGAGCAGGGGGAGAGGATCCGGGGCACTCCTGAGCCACCTTCCGTGTGCAGCCGGAGCAGGGGGAGAGGATCCGGGGCACTCCTGAGCCACCTTCCGTGTGCAGCTGGAGCAGGGGGGAGAAGAACCGGGGCACCCCTGAGCCACCTTCCGTGTGCAGCCGGAGCAGGGGGAGAGGATCCAGGGCAGCCCTGAGCCACCTTCTGTGTGCAGCCGGAGCAGGGAGAGAGGATCCGGGGCACCCCTGAGCCACCTTCTGTGTGCAACCAGAGCAGGGGGAGAGGATCCGGGGCACTCCTGAGCCACCTTCTGTGTGCAGCCGGAGCAGGGGGAGAGGATACAGGGCAGCCCTGAGCCACCTTCTGTGTGCAGCCGGAGCAGGGGGAGAGGATCCAGGGCACCCCTGAGCCACCTTCTGTGTGCAGCCGGAGCAGGGGGAGAGGAATCGGGGCACCCCTGAGCCACCTTATGTGTGCAGCCGGAGCAGGGGGAGAGGATCCAGGGCAGCCCTGAGCCACCTTCTGTGTGCAGCCGGAGCAGGGGGAGAGGATCCGGGGCAGCCCTGAGCCACCTTCTGTGTGCAGCCGGAGCAGGGAGAGAGGATCCGGGGCACCCCTGAGCCACCTTCTGTGTGCAACCAGAGCAGGGGGAGAGGATCCGGGGCACTCCTGAGCCACCTTCTGTGTGCAGCCGGAGCAGGGGGAGAGGATCCAGGGCAGCCCTGAGCCACCTTCTGTGTGCAGCCGGAGCAGGGGGAGAGGATCTGGGGCACCCCTGAGCCACCTTCTGTGCGCAGTCGGAGCAGGGGGAGAGGATCCGGGGCACCCCTGAGCCACCTTCTCTGTGCAGCTGGAGCAGGGGGGAGAAGAACCGGGGCACCCCTGAGCCACCTTCTGTGTGCAGCCATAGCAGGGGGAGAGGATCGGGGGCAGCCCTGAGCCACCTTCTGTGTGCAGCCGGAGCAGGGGGGAGAGGATCTGGGGCACCCCTGAGCCACCTTCTGTGTGCAGTCGGAGCAGGGGGAGAGGATCCGGGGCACCCCTGAGCCACCTTCTCTGTGCAGCTGGAGCAGGGGGGAGAAGAACCGGGGCACCCCTGAGCCACCTTCTGTGTGCAGCCATAGCAGGGGGAGAGGATCCGGGGCACTACTGAGCCACCTTATGTGTGCAGCCGGAGCAGGGGGAGAGGATCCGGGGCACTACTGAGCCACTTTATGTGTGCAGCCGGAGCAGGGGGAGAGGATCCAGGGCAGCCCTGAGCCACCTTCTGTGTGCAGCCGGAGCAGGGGGAGAGGATCCGGGGCAGCCCTGAGCCACCTTCTGTGTGCAGCCGGAGCAGGGAGAGAGGATCCGGGGCACCCCTGAGCCACCTTCTGTGTGCAACCAGAGCAGGGGGAGAGGATCCGGGGCACTCCTGAGCCACCTTCTGTGTGCAGCCGGAGCAGGGGGAGAGGATCCAGGGCAGCCCTGAGCCACCTTCTGTGTGCAGCCGGAGCAGGGGGAGAGGATCCAGGGCACCCCTGAGCCACCTTCTGTGTGCAGCCGGAGCAGGGGGAGAGGAATCGGGGCACCCCTGAGCCACCTTATGTGTGCAGCCGGAGCAGGGGGAGAGGATCCGGGGCACCCCTGAGCCACCTTCTCTGTGCAGCCGGAGCAGGGGGAGAGGATCCGGGGCACCCCTGAGCCACCTTCTCTGTGCAGCCGGAGCAGGGGGAGAGGATCCGGGGCACTCCTGAGCAGAGACATTGACTGTATGGGCGAATGCGGAAAGGAACATTTGAACCTTGGCACACCTCATGCACCGCACTCCTACGCACAGCTTGCAGTACATGGCGCATGCATAGACACTGTATTGGGTCCCTAATAATTATGTGATTGGTTGCAGGTCCTCAGAGTGGGAGTCGGTGTCAGATGAGGAGCAAATTGCGTGGAACCTGCGCAGAGAGGATGGAGAGTTTTGGTAGAGTCCAATGAATGTGCTACATTGTGTTCTATGTGTTACATTGTGTTCTGTGTGTTACATTGTGTTCTATGTGTTACATTGTGTTCTATGTGTTACATTGTGTTCTATGTGTTACATTGTGCTCTGTGTGTTACCTTGTGTTCTATGTGTTACCTTGTGTTCTCTGTGTTACCTTGTGTTCTATGTGTTACATTGTGTTCTATGTGTTACATTGTGTTCTATGTGTTACATTGTGCTCTATGTGTTACATTGTGTTCTATGTGTTACATTGTGTTCTATGTGTTACATTGTGCTCTATGTGTTACATTGTGTTCTATGTGTTACATTGTGTTCTGTGTGTTACATTGTGTTCTGTGTGTTACATTGTGTTCTATGTGTTACATTGTGTTCTGTGTGTTACATTGTGTTCTATGTGTTACATTGTGCTCTATGTGTTACATTGTGTTCTATGTGTTACATTGTGCTCTATGTGTTACATTGTGTTCTATGTGTTACATTGTGTTCTGTGTGTTACATTGTGTTCTGTGTGTTACATTGTGCTCTATGTGCTACATTGTGTTCTATGTGCTACATTGTGTTCTATGTGCTACATTGTGTTCTATGTGTTACATTGTGCTCTATGTGTTACATTGTGTTCTATGTGTTACATTGTGCTCTATGTGTTACATTGTGTTCTCTGTGTTACCTTGTGTTCTATGTGTTACATTGTGTTCTCTGTGTTACATTGCGTTCTCTGTGTTACATTGTGTTCTCTGTGTTACCTTGTGTTCTCTGTGTTACCTTGTGTTCTCTGTGTTACATTGTGTTCACTGTGTTACCTTGTGTTCTATGTGTTACATTGTGTTCTATGTGTTACATTGTGTTCTATGTGTTACCTTGTGTTCTATGTGTTACATTGTGTTCTCTGTGTTACATTGTGTTCTATGTGTTACATTGTGTTCTCTGTGTTACATTGTGGGGAAATTTACTAAGATCGAATGGCTACGAATGCCCGTATTCGTAGCCAATAGGGGTGACATTTTTTTCCAGAATACAAAGTGATCTTGTAGATTGTGCGCTATAGTAGAAGGGATCCGGTAGACTGGTCTATATTAGAAGTGATCCAGTGGACTTCACACTATAGTAGATGTGATCCAGTAGACTGTGCGCTATAGTAGAAGAGATCCGGTAGACTGCGCGCTATAGTAGAAGTGATCTGTTAGACTGCGCCATATAGTAGAAGTTATCTGTTAGACTGCGCCATATAGTAGAAGTGATTCGGTAGACTGATCCATTTAGTAGCAGTGATCTGGTAGACTGTGCCATATAGTAGAAGTGATCCGTTAGACTGTGCCATATAGTAGAAGTGATCTTGCAGACTGCGCCATATAGTAGAAGTGATCCGGTAGACTGCGCGCTATAGTAGAAATGATCCGGTACACTGTGCCATATAGTAGACGTGATCCGGTAGACTGTGCGCTATAGTAGAAGTGATTCGGTAGACTGCGCCATATAGTAGAAGTGATCCGGTAGACTGAGCCATATAGTAGAAGTGATCTGGTAGACTGTGCACGATATTAGAAGTGATCTGGTAGACTGCGCCATATAGTAGAAGTGATCCGGTAGACCGTGCACGATATTAGAAGTGATCCGGTAGACTGTGCGCTATAGTAGAAGTGATCAGGTAGACTGAGCCATATAGTAGAAATGATCCGGTAGACTGAGCCATATAGTAGAAGTGATCCGGTACACTGTGCCATATAGTAGAACTGATCCGGTAGACTGTGCCATATAGTAGAAATGATCCGGTAGACTGAGCCATATAGTAGAAGTGATCCGGTACACTGTGCCATATAGTAGAACTGATCCGGTAGACTGTGCCATATAGTAGAACTGATCCGGTAGACAGTGTGCTATAGTGGAAGTGATCCGGTAGCCTGAGCCATATAGTAGAAGTGATCCGGTAGACTGAGCCATATATTAGAAGTGATCTGGTAGACTGTGCGCTATAGTAGAACTGATCCGGTAGACTGTGCAATATAGTTGAAGTGATCCGGTAGACTGTGTGCTATAGTAGAAGTGATCCGGTAGACTGAGCCATATAGTAGAAGTGATCCGGTAGACCGTGCACGATATTAGAAGTGATCCGGTAGACTGTGCGCTATAGTAGAAGTGATCAGGTAGACTGAGCCATATAGTAGAAATGATCCGGTAGACTGAGCCATATAGTAGAAGTGATCCGGTACACTGTGCCATATAGTAGAACTGATCCGGTAGACTGTGCCATATAGTAGAACTGATCCGGTAGACTGTGCACGATATTAGAAGTGATCAGGTAGACAGTGTGCTATAGTGGAAGTGATCTGGTAGCCTGAGCCATATAGTAGAAGTGATCCGGTAGACTGAGCCATATATTAGAAGTGATCCGGTAGACTGTGCGCTATAGTAGAACTGATCCGGTAGACTGTGCAATATAGTTGAAGTGATCCGGTAGACTGTGTGCTATAGTAGAAGTGATCCGGTAGACTGAGCCATATAGTAGAAGTGATCCGGTAGATTGTGCACGATATTAGAAGTGATCCAGTAGACTGCGCCATATGGTAGAAGTGATTTGGTAGACTGCGCACGATATTAGAAGTGATCCGGTAGACTGTGCCATATAGTAGAAGTGATCTGGTACACTGTGCCATATAGTAGACGTGATCCGGTAGACTGTGCGCTATAGTAGAAGTGATCCGGTAGACTGTGTGCTATAGTAGAAATGATCCGGTACACTGTGCCATTTAGTAGAAGTGATCTGTAGACTGCGCCATATAGTAGAAGTGATCCGGTAGACTGCGCCATATAGCAGAAGTGATCCGTCAGACTGTGCCATATAGTAGAACTGTTCCGGTAGACTGAGCCATATAGTAGAAGTGATCCGGTAGACTGAGCCATATAGTATAAGTGATCCGTTAGACTGAGCCATATAGCAAAAGTGATCTGGTAGACTGAGCCATATAGTAGAAGTGATCCGGCAGCCTGAGCCATAGATTAGAAGTGATCCGGTAGTCTGAGCCATATAGTAGAAGTGATCCGGTAGACTGTGCCATATAGTTGAAGTGATCCGGCAGACTGAGCCATATAGTAGAAGTGTTCCGTTAGACTGAGCCATATAGTAGAAGTGATCCGGTAGACTGAACCATATTTTAGAAGTGATCCGTTAGACTGAGCCATATAGCAAAAGTGATCTGGTAGACTAAGCCATATAGCAGAAGTGATCCGGTAGTCCGAACCACAGAGTTGAAGTGATCCGGTAGTCTGAGCCATATAGAAGAAGTGATCCGGTAGACTGTGCCATATAGTTGAAGTGATCCGGCAGACTGAGCCATATAGTAGAAGTGATCTGGTAGACTGAGCCATACAGTAGAAGTGATCCGGTAGTCTGAGCTATATAGTAGAAGTGATCCGGTAGACTGTGCCATATAGTAGAACTATTCCGGTAGACTGAGCCATACAGTAGAAGTGATCCAGTAGTCTGAGCCATATAGTAGAATTGATCCGGTAGTCTGAGCCATATAGTAGAATTGATCCGGTAGACTGTGCCATATAGTAGAACTGTTCCGGTAGACTGAGCCATATAGTAGAAGTGATCCAGTAGACTGTGCCATATAGTAGAAGTGATCCGGTAGACTGAGCCATATAGTAGAAGTGATCTGGTAGACTGAGTCATATAGTAGAAGTGATCCGGTAGACTGAGCCATATAGTTGAAGTGATCCGGTAGTCTGAGCCATACAGTAGAAGTGATCCTGTAGACTGCGCGCTATAGTAGAAGTGATCCTGTAGACTGTGCGCTATAGTAGAAATGATCCGGTACACTGTGCCATTTAGTAGAAGTGATCCTGCAGACTGCGCCATATAGTATAAGTGATCCGGTAGACTGAGCCATATAGTAGAACTGTTCCGGTAGACTGAGCCATATAGTAGAAGTGATCCAGTAGACTGTGCCATATAGTAGAAGTGATCCGGTAGACTGAGCCATATAGTAGAAGTGATCTGGTAGACTGAGCCATATAGTAGAAGTGATCCGGTAGTCTGAGTCATATAGTAGAAGTGATCCGGTAGACTGTGCCATATAGTTGAAGTGATCCGGCAGTCTGAGCCATACAGTAGAAGTGATCCTGTAGACTGCGCGCTATAGTAGAAGTGATCCTGTAGACTGTGCGCTATAGTAGAAATGATCCGGTACACTGTGCCATTTAGTAGAAGTGATCCTGCAGACTGCGCCATATAGTAGAAGTGATCCGGTAGACTGAGCCATATTTTAGAAGTGATCCGTTAGACTGAGCCATATAGCAAAAGTGATCTGGTAGACTGAGCCATATAGCAGAAGTGATCCGGTAGTCCGAGCCACAGAGTTGAAGTGATCCGGTAGTCTAAGCCATATAGTAGAAGTGATCCGGTAGACTGTGCCATATAGTTGAAGTGATCCGGCAGACTGAGCCATATAGTAGAAGTGATCTGGTAGACTGAGCCATACAGTAGAAGTGATCCGGTAGTCTGAGCCATATAGTAGAAGTGATCCGGTAGACTATGCCATATAGTAGAACTGTTCCGGTAGACTGAGCCATATAGTAGAAGTGATCCAGTAGACTGTGCCATATAGTAGAAGTGATCCGGTAGACTGAGCCATATAGTAGAAGTAATCTGGTAGACTGAGCCATATAGTAGAAGTGATCCGGCAGTCTGAGCCATATAGTTGAAGTGATTCGGTAGACTGAGCCATATAGTAGAACTGTTCCGGTAGACTGTACGCTATAGTAGAAGTGATCCGGTAGACTGAGCCATATAGTAGAAGTGATCCGGTAGATTGTGCACGATATTAGAAGTGATCCGGTAGACTGTGCGCTATAGTAGTAGTGATCCGGTAGACTGAGCCATATAGTATAAGTGATCCGTTAGACTGAGCCATATAGCAAAAGTGATCTGGTAGACTGAGCCATATAGTAGAAGTGATCCGGTAGACTGTGCCATATAGTTGAAGTGATCTGGCAGACTGAGCCATATAGTAGAAGTGATCTGGTAGACTGAGCCATACAGTAGAAGTGATCCGGTAGTCTGAGCCGTATAGTAGAAGTGATCCGGTAGACTGTGCCATATAGTAGAACTATTCCGGTAGACTGAGCCATACAGTAGAAGTGATCCAGTAGTCTGAGCCATATAGTAGAAGTGATCCGGTAGACTGTGCCATATAGTAGAACTGTTCCGGCAGACTGAGCCATATAGTAGAAGTGATCCAGTAGACTGTGCCATATAGTAGAAGTGATCCGGTAGACTGAGCCATATAGTAGAAGTGATCTGGTAGACTGAGCCATATAGTAGAAGTGATCCGGTAGGCTGAGTCACATAGTAGAAGTGATCCGGTAGACTGAGCCATATAGTAGAAGTGATCCGGTAGTCTGAGCTATATAGTAGAAGTGATCTGGTAGACTGAGCCATATAGTAGAAGTGATCCGATAGTCTGAGCCATATAGCAGAAGTGATCCGGTAGACTGAGCCATATAGTAGAAGTGATCCGGTAGTCTGAGCCATATAGTAGAAGTGATCCGGTAGACTGTGCCATATAGTTGAAGTGATCCGGTAGACTGAGCCATATAGTAGAAGTGATCCTGTAGACTGAGCCATATAGTAGAAGTGATCCGGTAGTCTGAGCCATATAGTAGAAGTGATCCAGTAGACTTTGCTATAGGAGAAACCATATGGTTATCACAGATAGGTATTATGGATTTCTGCAGTGACTGGAGGAAGGTACGGAGCAGTATTGGGGCTATATTCATGGATTCTGTTTGGTTCACATGCAGGATGCTCTGCGAGGATTTCTGCAGCCTATTCTCCTTGATTGTTACCTGCAGAGTCGATCTGGAATCTTCCCATTGTGTTGCCACAAACCTTCACGGGCGGTGGGAAAGTGGGGTCAATGCAGGAGGAGGTCGGAGACTGAGTAAGTGGATGTATCAATGTTTCCATGAAATCAGGGATTCTGGGACTGCAGTTGCCACATAATAGTTTACAACACACGAGGAACTGGTTATTATCTTCACAAGCTTTAATTTCATTGGCACCAGCACAAAATAATCATAAAACTGAACAAAATGAGGAATAATAAATAAAATACCCAGATTTAGGTTTTACTCTATTTTACACAGTTCTAGATTTGAAAAATGAATCTGACATTTCTGCTACAATGTATCAGTAGCTTGTAAAACAGATTATACAAGAATAATGCAATTATATGTGTCACTATTAACACTATAAATAAGTGAGTAGGTATTAACCGTAACCTACATATTACTCAGGATCATTCTTCACTAACCCACAATTTTGGATCCACGTGGGCAGGGCTTCAGATGAAGAGGCGGGGCTTGGTACTGCAGAGGAGCGCTGGACAGTGCTGGTGGAGTTGATGCAAACTGACAGAAGGACAGACAAGCTCCACATCGCCTGTCACCTGTATAAAGCAAGTACCTCTTAATCATTTATTAGACAGTATGTGTAAGTTCATCCTTAGGACCATAGGGGACGCTATTTATGCCCTATGGCACCTGGATGTGGCTTGCAGATGTATTGTACTAAGGGAGGAGGATCAGTATTGATGGTAGGGCCGTAGCTATCGGTAACCTGCCCTGAATTACTCAGAGAGTAATCGCTGGTGTCTGTTTTGCTGCATGCAAAAGTGTTAGATTTGGGTTCACATTTCCCTCTCCGCACTTACAGAATTGCTGCATAATTGGAATAATCCCCCCTGGCCATTAAATGTTATAGGAGCACTTACTATCTAACATAGGGACTGGGATCTGATGATATTTTCCTTCTCCCTCTGATAGGTGCCTAAGGAACAGGTGAGAATCTGGGACACGTCAATGCCCCCTCTGTCCTCAAGCCCCAGGTAACGCCCAGCCCATGGCAGATGCTCCCTGTAACAATAATAATATCTCCTGCACCAGGTAACACATTGGTTTGTAAACATGTGTGGGCTCTTCTGCCCCCCTCTAATCTCTCAGCCTGGTGTAGAACAATGGGGTGACAGCCTGGGGTTCATCCTAACTAGCACCAAGCTGACCCAGCAGGAGGGGGTGGGGGGCTGATGCTATAGCAGGGAGACACACAGCATAGCACTGGTCAGCTTGGGGCTGGTGTCCTTGGGGATCAACTAGATCACTAGTGGGCAAAGTCATGATATGAATGGGGAAAGCTGATTGGCTGAGAGCGTGAGTACGGTGGCATATTGGGTAGTCGTCCCGAGACCATTGGATTCCTCCAAAGCTCATTGGATCAGTCAGATCAGTCAGATCCATCATATCCGTTATATCCGTCAGATCGGTTATATCAGTCAGATCCATCATACCTGTCAGATCAGTCATATCCGTCAGATCAGTGATATCAGCCAGATCAGTCATATCAGCCAGATCAGTCATATCCGTCAGACCAGTCATATCCGTCAGATCAGTCAGACCTGACATACCTGTCAGATCAGTTATATCCATCAGATCAGTTATATCAGTCAGATCCGTCAGATCACTCAAATCAGTCAGTTCCGTGTGATGCTTCTCTATGTAAAACAGTAGAAAAATAAATAATAATAAAAAAATGGCTATAACCAGCCCTGGGCTCATTAAGCCAGTCCTCGTTGCAGAAATATAGGGGGAAATAAAGCTGGGGTTTCCCTTTATTTCTATAACCAGCACCAGGCTCTTGGCCTGGTCCTGGTTCCCTAAATACAGGGAAACAAAAGGAGAATGGGCCCCCTATAGTTCGGAAACAAGAACCAGGCTCAAACAGCCCACGGTGTCATGCCACAGCCAGGGGTCACTCTTTACATAAGGTCCCCTGTCCAAACCATGATCACCCTGGACAGTCAGCCCGGGCTGGGGGAGTGGGGATCCTCCAATAAAGGACTGATAGAGTATAAAAGTGTGATAAAAAAAGAATAAAGTATTTGTTCTGAACAAAAAGTCTGACTGATCCCATGGATTCGACTGATGTTACAGATCTCACAGATCTGACTGATGTTACAGATCTCACGATCTGACTGTTGTTACGTATCTGATGGATCTGACTGGTGATACGGATCTGGCGGAACTGACTGATGTTACGGATCTGACTGATGTTACAGATCTCACGGAACTGACTGATGTTACGGATCTGACTGATGTTACGGATCTGTCGGATCTGACTGATGTTCCGGATCTGACAGATCTGACTGATGTTACGGCTCTGATGGATCTGACTGATGATACGGCTCTGGCTGGTGTCACGGGTCTCGCGGATCTGGCTGGTGTTACGGATCTCACTGGTCTGACTGAAGTTATGGATCTCACAGATTTGACTGATGTTATGGATCTCACAGATCTGACTGATGTTATTGTTCTGACGGATCTGACTGATGTTATGGCTCTCGCTGATCTGACTGGTGATGCGGATCTCACGGGCTGGCTGGTGTTGAGGATCTCACAGATCTGGCTGTTGTTACAGATCTCGCGGGTCTGACTGATGTTGCGGATCTGACTGATGTTACGGGTCTGATGGATCTGGTTGGGGTTGCGGATCTGATGGCTCTGACTGATGTTGCGGATCTGATGGATCTGACTGATGTTGCGGATCTCACCGGTCTGACTGATGTTACAGATCTCGCTGATCTGGCTGATGTTATGGATCTCACAGATTTGACTGATGATATGGATCTCACAGATCTGACTGATGTTGTTGATCTGATGGATCTGACTGATGTTATGGATCTCACTGATCTGACTGATGTTAAGGATCTCACAGATCTGACTGATGTTATTGATCTGACTGATGTTACGGATCTGACAGATCTGGCTGATGTTACGGGTCTGATGGATCTAACTGATGTTACGGATCTCACGGATCTGACTGATGTCGCGGCTCTCACGGATCTGACTGATGTTGCGGATCTGGCTGGTGTAACGGATCTGACTGTTGCTATTGATCTGACGGACTGACTGATGTTACGGATCTGCCGGATCTGGCTGATGTTACGGGTCTGATGGATCTAACTGATGTTACGGATCTCACGGATCTGGCTGATGTCGCGCCTCTCACGGATCTGACTGATGTTACGGATCTGGCTGGTGTAACGGATCTGAATGTTGCTATTGATCTGACGGTCTGACTGATGTCACGGATCTCATGGATCTGACTGATCTCACGGGTCTGACTGTTTTTTTTTTTTTTTACGGCTCTCACTGGTCTGGCTGATGTTACGGATCTGACGGATCTGACCGATGTTACGGATCTGACCGATGCTACGGATCTGGCTGGTGTAACGGATCTGACTGTTGCTATTGATCTGACGGTCTGACTGATGTTAAGGATCTGACGGATCTGGTTGATGTTACGGGTCTGATGGATCTAACTGATGTTACGGATCTCACGGATCTGACTGATGTCGCGCCTCTCACGGATCTGACTGATGTTACGGATCTGGCTGGTGTAACGGATCTGACTGTTGCTATTGATCTGACGGTCTGACTGATGTCACGGATCTCATGGATCTGACTGATCTCACGGGTCTGACTGTTTTTTTTTTTTACGGATCTCACTGGTCTGGCTGATGTTACGGATCTGACGGACCTGACCGATGTTACGGATCTGACCGATGTTACGGATCTGGCTGGTGTAACGGATCTGACTGTTGCTATTGTTCTGACGGTCTGACTGATGTTACGGATCTGACGGATCTGGCTGATGTTACTGGTCTGATGGATCTAACTGATGTTACGGATCTCACGGATCTGACTGATGTCGCGGCTCTCACGGATCTGACTGATGTTACGGATCTGGCTGGTGTAACGGATCTGACTGTTGCTATTGATCTGACGGTCTGACTGATCTCACGGATCTCATGGATCTGACTGATCTCACGGGTCTGACTGGTTTTTTTTTACGGATCTCACTGGTCTGGCTGATGTTACGGATCTGACGGATCTGGCCGATGTTACGGATCTGACCGATGTTACTGATCTGACGGCTGTTGCGGATGTCACGGATCTGACGGGTGTTGCGGATCTGATAGATCAGGCTGATGTCGCGGAACTGACGGATCTGCCTGCTGTTACGGGTCTGGCGGATCTGGCTGCCGTTACGGATCTGGCTGATGTTACGGTTCTGACTGGTGTTGCGGGTCTCACGGATCTGCCAGGCTGCAGGCCTCCTGGATCTGCCAGGTGTTGCGGATCTCACGGGTCTGGCGGGTCTGGTGGGTCTGACCGATGTTATGGATCTCGCGAATCTGACTAATGTTACGGATCTCATGGATCTGGCTGATGTCGCTGACCTCACGGATCTGACTGGTGTTATGGATCTCACGAATCTGACTGGTGTCACAGATCTCATGGATCTGACTGATGTCACGGATCTGACTGATGTTACGGATCTGACAGATCTGACCGATGTTACGGGTCTCATGGATATGGCTGATCTGACGGTTCTGGCTGATGTTGCGGATCTCACAAATCTGACTAAAGTCGCTGATCTCATGGATCTGACTGATGTCACGGAACTCACGGATCTGACTGATGTTGCGGATCTCACGGATCTGGCTGGTGTCGCTTATCTGACAAATCTGAATGATGATACGGATCTCACGGATCTGACGGGTGTTGCGGATCTCACGGATCTGGCTGGACTGACGGATCTGGCTGGTGTTACGGATCTCATGGATCTGACGGATCCTATGGATCCCTGCGATGCTTCTGCAAATGTGGCTGCCAGTATCTGGTCTATTTTCCATTCATATATTGATGGATTATCATCCGAGTTTGCTGATAGGAATGATAGTAAATGTCCGTGTTGTGCTGGTGCCTATGGAAAGTGCTGCCAGTGGTCTATTGATCAGACTTCTGTGTTCTGACATTGTTTTCATTTGTATTTGAGCAAAGGAGACGATAAATTTCCGATGTGTGATTCCCGTCCGTGAATGGGACATTCGTACCCATTCGATCTTAGTAAATTTACCCCTTAGATTCCAGGCTTGCTGGGACCACTGGTCTGCCTGCACCTACCGCCATCAGGGGTGTGGAGAATAACCTCCGGCTGGTTGATCCCAGGGAGTGGGGTCCCTATGTTGGGAGGAGATCCAGCACTAGGCTGACCACTGTTAGGACAATGCTGCTGGGCATTGGGAATTCGGGGGCACCTCCTGCTGTCTCCCTGTATGGTCCGGACCAGGGATCAAAGGGATGTCGGCAGGGTTGCCCCAATCTCGCCTAGCATAGGCCGGCTCTGTAGTTTGGGGGGTTTGCCATTGATTGCTGACCATTCTGCGGAACCTGGGGAGTTGTCGGTGCGATGTTCTGCAGGATCCTGTGTCGGGTTCTGGTCCCTCTGCTGGGGGCTTCCACTGCACTAATGGCAAAACCAACAGTAAATCAGCCACAAACAGTGACCTTTAGTAACTCAGCGTCTTCTTCTACCTCTTCTAGGCCTCTCTGCAGCGACTGGACCGGGGGTTCTTCACAAGGAGTCGCCCAGTGTGTGACACAGGTGACCCACAGAACAGTCGTGGGGTCACAATGCGGGCGTGCGTGGCACCAGGGGATTATGTTATCGTGCCGTCCACATATGACCCCAACCAGGAGGGTAACTTCTATATTAGGGTGTTTTCTGAGAACAGGTGAGTGGGGTTTCCTGTATTTTTTAAAACCAGCACCAGGCCTCAGGGCCGGTCCTGGTTCCCAAAATATGGGGGACAAAACAATAGGGGGCCCCTGTATTTTGAGAACCAGCCTCTGCCCCAACCAGCCAGCAGGGTAATGCCACAGCCGGGGGGGAGACTTTTTATACAAGTCCCCCCGGACAAAGCATTCTCCCCCTGACCAGTCAGCCTGGGCCGGGGTCCTGGGGAAGTGGGGACCTCCCAATAAAGGGATCTTACCCCTCCAGAACTTACCTGCCCAGGCTGAAGCGTGGTGCTGTCCCTTTTACCCGTGGGCGATGGGTACCAGGCTGATGTGGTGTAAAAGATAAAATAAACTGGGTTTTGCTGTGGAACTATGAGTCCCAGCAAGCCTGGACCGCATACTGGGACTCTTAGTTCCACAGCAAAACCAGTAATAAATTAAAATCACACTGACACGCAAGAAAAATAAAACTTTATTTCACACGGAGCCCATACATACTGATACTTACCTATGTTGATTGAAGATCGGTCCCCTTGTCCAGTAGAAATCCTTTCAGGGTACCTGTGGAGGCAAATCATACATGACCTGAGCCATCACGGACACGGAGGAGACACAGCATGACTTTGTACATCCTGCGGCTCCTCCCCTCGAATAGCGCTATTGGCCGCCTAGCGGCTCCTGATTGGCCGCCTAGCGGCTCCTGATTGGCCGCAAGGCTTTATGTGAATTTGGCCTCATTTTGTTTGGCATCATGTGTAAGGGGCAAGCATAAAGCAGTCTAGTATTTGTTGCATAATGTGTAGAAGTGGTATATGGTGTGGTACACTACACTCAAGGGCACGCCCCATTTTCAGTGGCCACACCCCCTTTTCCGGGGTCCGCCTGTTTTTAATCCCATTCCCACCCTCTCTCTGCTCTCCTCTCTCTCACCGCTCTCTTAGCATATACACTGGCACCATTAACAACCCCCCTCCCAAACCCTCTCCTGTCATGGTGCCCCCCCTGTCATTTTCTCCTGGATCCGCCCCTGGCTGCAGGGGAGCAGGGAGTAACCGCTATTCTCCACGTCCCGTCCCCCCTCAAAAGACTCCACAACCCCCTCACTGGGGCCAAACACCTCCCCCAGCTCCTTAAACAACAACTCTTTGGCCTCACCTGGGCGACCTTCCATCTTCCTCAGTTTGCACTGCTTCCCCAGCCCGGCTGGCAAAGGGACTGGTGGGATGGCACCAGGGCCGGATTAAGGTCTGTGAGGGCCCTGGACAACAAAAATTGTGGGGGGCCCCCTCCTCTCACCCCCCTCCCCCCTGCAGCACTCTCCGGAGTAGTTATTCTCACTGCCCGTCAGAGCTGCTGCACGGGCTCAGCCTCTTCCTGGCGCCTGGGACACGGGGTGATCAGGTGGGGAGAGCCAGGTAGGTCCCCCCGAAGACAGTGCGACAAGAGAGAGGGGCAGCGGGGAGATGCGGGGCTGGCAGCAGTGTTCCCTCTAAGCTGTGCGCACGTGCGCGCGCACACAACTCGACAAGTGTGCGCACAGACATTACAACAGAGCGCACAAAGCAGCAGTGGTCCCTTTTTGCAGTTGTGGACTCAATTAATGTGTGTTTCACCCATTAACTACATTGTGTGCTGTGTTTTGAATGTTTAAATGTTTAATATCATATTGATGTAAAGTTAACACAAATGCTGAACGTCATGTTCCAGTTATATATAAGTGACGCACAAAATGTTTTAATTTCCTTCCAAAGTTGCACAGCCAAAATCTTTTGCCGCACACAGCCTTCGAAAAATTAGAGGGAACATTGGCTGGCAGGTGAGTGGGAGAACACGGCATCTATCCCCCAGCACTGCTGCAATGCTTCCCATGCTGCAGCGGATGGGCAGTGGCCCATCCACCGCAGGGACCCCGCCGCTGACTGTCCAGACGCCACAGGGACCCCCTGCCCGCCCCGCGATGCCTGGACCCCAGGGACACGTTGCCCGGACCTCGCTGCCTGCCACCCACCCACCCCTGATGTGTGGGGACCCCGGGGCGCCCCTTGGTAGATCCGCCACTGGATGGCACCATACCACGGTACTGCAGGCATCTCCCTCCCTCTCCAGGGGTATCCCACCATTCTCTAGTTGGTGCAGTGCTGGGTGGTGAGGAGTCTTCCTCAGAGGGGCAGGGGTGATATCACAGGAACACTCCACAGCTAGTTCCTCATTTTCCAACTCACTGAAGGGGAACAGTTCCGTGATTTCTCCCTGTGTCAGCGGGGGATCTATATCTGCCACTCCCTGCTGGGGCAAAAGCTGCAGTAGTTGGTGTTTCTCTGCCTCCCCCCTCTGACACTGGTCCAGCCACTCTGGGGAATTCAGCTGCCCCTGTGCTGCTGTGATATCTTCTGCAATAAGTACTGTAGCTGATTATCCACACCTCCCAGGGCTCCCTGACAAAGGACCCACTTCCTATGTACTCTGAATGCGTGTAGGGGGTCATCCTGCTGCTCATACACCCATTGAATAAGTGTTCGGTGGGAGCAGTCGTCGGTGGGGAGGCCGCAGCACAGCTTCCATTCTGCAATAAATCCTCCAGACTCATTCTCGCTAATGAAGCTTCTGATTCTGTAGGCCACATTTCCTCTGTAGTGGACCCCTCGGCACCATCAGCTCCTCCTCCGTCTGGGTTCCCTTCACGGGCTTCTTCCCAGGACCCAGATCACCCGGTGCTGGCGCGCTGGCCTCAGCTATCTGTGACATGGAGTTACTCACTGCTCTGCACTCCAGAGTTCCCAGCAGATTTCTCACATCAGCATCACTTTTATACTGCACAAATTCTTCTGCTAGATAGGCAGTTTTCTCCCCAACGGTAGCTCCGGTCCAGTGACGTAACTATAGCACCGCAGCCCCCGCCACCGCGGGGGGGGGCGCAGTGCATATGGGGGCGCCGGGGGCTGCGGTGCTATAGTTACACCTCCCCCCAATCCTGCGGGCTTACCTATTTCGCTGGTCCCGGCGGCTCTGTTCTTCTGCTGAGGACCACCACAATATGGCCGCCCCCATACAGCAGACAGAAACTGTCTGCTGTATGGGGCGGCCATTTTGTGGTGGTCCTCAGCAGAAGAACGGAGCCACCGGGACCAGCGCGAAAGGTAAGGCTGCGGGGGATTGGGGGGGGTTTGCATGGGCGGCGGGGGGGCGCCCAAAACGTAGCTACGCCGCTGCTCTGGTCCACAGGCACGCTGCCTCCCAGTGCTCCCAGAAGGGCTGCATCTTTGTGGATGGACTCCTCAGGCCTATTCCTCAGCCATTTTCCAAACGTGCTGCACTAGTAGAGCTCGGTCAGTGCCACTTGCTGGACCCCCTCTCCCTGGAATCCCTGCTAGGGTCACAAGAGCTCTCCTCTGTGTGGTTCTATACTACTGGGTTATGGGCTATTGTGGCCGTACATACCGATATGGACCCCTGGCTCTGCCCGGATGTCGGGACAGTGTGATCCCACTGCTTGCCACCAATTATGATGGTCCTGGGTTCATGCGTGCAATTCATTTTACCTTGCGCTCATCTCCGCCTTGAGAAAGGCAGCATTACAGCTGTGCACGGTGCCCTGGGGTCACACGGTTCTCGGATCACACAGAAAGCACACAATAGCAAGGTACATTTATTACATACAGACTACATCAAACATGTAAACCGTAACCACACTATGTACATATACAGTATATACAGGTAGCATTAACACTGAACACAGTTGTGACTAGACTAATATAACAAGAACCGCAATAAGCAAGATCTCCTGCCCCTCACAGTCACTAGGCCCTCAGGGAATACTTGTGTTGGCGACTCCTGACGGATGTTGGGCGCTGGAAGGGCGATGATGTCTGTCTTGCTGATCCAGGCTGTATGTCCTGTGTGAATTCACCACTCTCCTGTGAGTTGGGCACCCTGGAAAGTCACCCAGCTCCTGCTGGCACACAAGCAGGGTACTTGCGATAGCTCTGGTGGGAACAATACGCTTGGCTGCATTCCCACCTACCGGCCTCAGGCGGACAGGACTTCTCCTGGCAGCCGTCTGTCTTCTCTCCAGTTTCTTTAACTCCCTCTCCAAAACCTCATGCTAGACCGTTTGAGACCTTCCAAACTCCCAGGATGCTCTGCTCACTGGGTGACAACTGGAAGGGACTATACATGTTTGTCAGTGGCTCATGGCACATGGTCTCCTATAGATTATTTGCTCCCCTCTTCCGTATTATTTTCTAAATGACTAGATGTAGGTATAAACCCAATATGCATCTTTGACCATTCACTGATCGGGTGAACATTGGAGACATTGGCTCCCATAGACAATGGAGATTCCCGTCCTACTTATCTAACTCCACCAAGTTTAGGCAATGGGTAGCCTATTCCAGAACTAAACAGTAACACAGCGCAGATCCCCTGCTATATTGGCAAACAGCCAAAGCCGTATTGAGATGTGAGGTGATAGCTGTTGTGGGAAAATATAAAAGGGAACGTTCAAAAGATATTTTGGAGGCGCAGGCCGCACTAACAGACTCATACACTAAGTACAAAACAACCCCCACGGGAGAAACAGAGCAGTACAGTTAGAGGCGAAGTCACATTTTGACTCCGTTATGGAGTTTTCAAACCACTAAATACATCTCCTATTCTTCATTTCAATTTTAATTGGCATGGGAATAAAAATGTCAGTTTATTGTCAAATTTGATAGGGGGCTCATGGCCCTCTGCTGTGGTGACTGCCCTGAGAACACCGGAGGGGACCAGGTTACATGGGGGCGCAGGTATTCTACAAATTTTCAGAAAATGTTATGAGAAATTATATTCACAGCGACCAATTGACATGGAACTGAAAAATACATTTTGGGCCTCTATTGAGGTGCCACAGATTTCAGAGTCAGCCCGGGCGACCCTGCTCAGACCGGTAACTATTGAGGAGGTATCTCAGACAATTAAACAACTCAAACATTTAAAGGCTCCGGGCCCAGAAGGATTTTCTGGGGAGTTTTATAAAATACTAGTTGGCAAAATCAATAATCCCCTGGTTGAGGTGGTTAATGCGATACTGCAGGGTGACCCTCTGCTGTTATACGTTAATTCTGCAGTGGTAAAGGTGCTGCCGAAACCAGGTAGGGATATGGAAGACCTGGGGTCATATCGTCCCATCTCCCTCCCCAATGGTGACTACAATTGTATCTGAGAGGATAAAGTATATCCTGCCCACAGTGGTGTCGACGGACCAAACGGGGTTTATACTTGGGTGGCACTCTGTGATAAACATACGTAAGGTCTTGGCGGTGGTGCAGTGGTTGGAGCGGTGGCTCGGGGGATCATGTGATACTATCATTTGTTAGTCACATGAGACCACCTGTTGGAAGCATTGGATCGCTTTGGATTTCCCAAGGAATTTGGGTCACTGTTTCGGCTGCTGTATTATTAGCCTCAGACCCAGGTGGCCTGTAATGGATACATCTCCTCATTATTTTCCGATACAGGTGCCCCCTGTCGCCACTGTTTGCCCTGGCCCTAGAGCCCCCCTTTGTTTAAGGGTATCCAGGTGCGGTCTACTACCCTCGAACTTTGTCTGTTTGCGGATGACATGTTGTTGTTTGCTGCAGACTTACCTACATCTATTCCCACGGTCCTTACCTTAATTAATTCATTTGGATCCTTCAAGGTCAATCTTAACAAATCAGAGGCTCTTACAGTCCCCCGGCTGCCTCACACAACTTAGTGATCCTTCCCTTTCACACTTTGCCCAATTCATTAATTACCCTGGGATCAATATTCCCAGCAAATTTGCCCAACTATATAGATGTACACACAAAATTATTGTAAATCCACTGGCGAGTGTTTTAGGCAAGATAATAAAGACCACTTACACAATGCTATAAACACTTAATGGTGGAGCTTCCTTTAGATCTAAAAAGAGAAGCTCAAACACAGAAAGAGACCATAGTGTGATATTGTTAAGATATGGAATGAAATGGTGCTGTTTAATCAGGTCACTCACATTTCATAAGCAAGATATGCGCATATCAAAAGGGTCTTTATCTTTCAATCCAACATGTTCTTCCAAATAACGTTCCCTGGGGACTCGATAAAACGGTATATAGTGCAACACAGTTTGTTATAATTAAAATAACAATTTATTGGTTACACTCACATGTGATCGGTAAAAACAAGGCAAAATACCCATAACAGGGTGACAGGATCCAAAATACTGTGCCGCGAAGATCATCCAACCCTCTGATTACCCGACCAGCGGTCCTCAGCGGGGAATGCTGTTCCTTCCAGTGGCCTCAGAATAGGATCCGTTCGGTGGTGTTCACTTAGCTTAAGCGCGCTTTCGGGCAGGAATTGCCCTTCATCAGAAGCTCAATGGACACCATCGGACGGGGCCCTCTTATACCCCCTCCAAACACACAATGCATAACAGCTGTCACGATCTCGCCGCTGTAGACTTCCGGGTTTTCAAAACCGGAAGTGACGTTCCGGCTCTCTGTGGTGATCATTTCTCCGTCACTTCCTTCCTTTGGAACGCATCGTGCGTATCAATAGGACGCGACTCCATCTTTTAAGATGTGTTCGTTCTTCCTGACATTAGAAATGCATATTTCTTTCTGGAACGCACCGCCATTGTTGTTTATGTCCATGCTCAGTCCAGATCAAAGTGCAAAGTATGTGCAGGAATATTTTAGCGTCCATATATTCAAATATAAAATACAGAAAAAAATATACAATTAGTTACACTATATATAAGTACAAAAAATACAAAAAGTACAAAAATACAAAAATACAGAAAAGTGCAAGAGGATAAAAAGATAAAAAGATAAAAAAATATAAAGATAAAAAAAGACAGAGGCTAAAATTTACTATAAGAGGTACAAGGCTTATAGGAACCACTTCAGCTCGAACTCGCTATTTAAGCCATGTGGTACCAATGTGTGTAATTTATATATCCATTCCATTTCAGCCCTTGCTAATCTGGCATCTAGATTATTATATCGCCAGTTTGGGCTGATGGACTGGATCCCCCAAAAAGATTTTAAAAAACTTGGGTTCGAGCCATGTACCTTCTTAAAATGTGCAGAAACTGTGTGACTCTCAAGGCCCTTTTTAATGTTATAAATATGTTCTGATAATCTTGTTTTCAGGCTTCTAGTTGTCTTTCCTATATATACAAGACCACATTTGCATTCCAAGGCGTAAACTATATTTCTGGTGTTGCAAGTAAGGAAATCTTTAATTGCATATTTTTGGTTTTTAACCTCAAAATCCTTAATCTTGCTTACGCCTTTGGTAGTGCGGCACATTAGACAAAGTCCACAGCGGTGGAAGCCTTGGCTTCTTACGCTGCTTCTTTTGGGTATTTCCAATGCACTTTTCACTACCGTATCCTTAATGGTTTTTGATCGTCTGTATATGAAGCCTGGTCGATCAGGTAAGTATGGGCCCAAGATAGGATCCTTTTGTAATATCGGCCAGTTTTTTTTTTAAATGTTTTCAACATCTTTATGTTGGCAATGATATTTACAAATAAAAGACCACTGTAATTTCTCATCAGATTTTTAAGGGGGTCTTTCTTTTAACAATAAGGTATTCCTATCTATAATATCCACTCTTTTTTGGGCATCTACTACCAAATCTTCAGAATAACCTTTTTCCAAGAAACGTGAACTCATCTGTTGTACCTGTTCCTGGTAAATGGGCTCTTCAGTACAGCTCCTTTTGACCCTCAAGAACTGGCTGTATGGGATACCACTCAACCAGTTCTCGTGGTGTTGACTTGACTTTTCAATTAGGCTGTTGGAGTCAGTGGGTTTCCTGTATATTTTCGTATGTAATTCGTTTTCCTTAGTATACAGACAAAGGTCCAAAAAACATATTTGATCCTTACTTTTGGAGAAGGTTAACCTTATATCATAATCATTTATATTTAGATTTTCACAGAAGGAATCTAGATCCATACGACTACCGTTCCATAAAAATAGAACATCGTCGATGAATCGGCGACAGGGCACCAGACATGCCCCCAGCTCCTCTTCATGCCATACGGATTGCATCTCCCAGTATGACATGAAGAGGTTTGCATAGCTAGGGGCAAACCTGGTGCCCATCGCCGTCCCTACACGCTGTATATAGTATTGACCATTAAAATAAAAATAATTATTTTGCAAAATAAATTTTATACTGTCAATGAGGAAGTTTTTTAGGTCTTCCGTGTAGGAAGTCTGGTCCAGGAAATATCGCACCGCCTCTACACCCTTCTCCTCTCGGATTATGGTGTAGAGGGTAGACACGTCGGCTGTGACCATTGTGTAATCTTCTTGCCACTGAACTTCACTTAATAATTGCAAAACTTCATTTGAATCTTTAATATAGGCCCGGGTATTTTTTACCAAGGGTTGTAAATAATGGTCAACCAGAGCTGACAAGTTTGAGGAGATACTATTTGTCCCTGATATTATGGGTCTGCCTGGCGGGTGGAGGGGGTCCTTATGGATTTTTGGAAGGACATAGATCATTGGGGTGGATGCATCTTTTATATTCAGGAATTCAAATTCTGATTTTGTAATTACCTTATCTTCTAATGCTTTAGTTGTTAAGGCTAGTAATGACTTTGAGATTCGCATTAATGGATCATTTTTTAATTTCTCATAGGTCTTTCCATCTCCCAACTGTCGATCTATCTCCATGATATAATTCTCTATATCCATAAGGACCACCCCTCCACCCTTATCGGCTGGTTTTATTATAATCTCCTTCTGTTTTTTTAGAGACTCTAGAGCTTGCCACTCTTTTTTTGTAAGGTTACAATTTTTTCTTTTCTTTTTTATGGTTTTTTCTACCTCATCCAATACTATTTTATTAAAGCATTCAATGAATGCTCCCTTTTGGTGCACCGGGTAGAATGTTGATTTTGGCCGGAAATTGTGAGTCCTAGTGTCTTGAGGTGTTTCTATTTCTATATTATCTTTACTTAAAAAGAATTTTTTAACAGTGAGTTTCCGTATGTATTTCTGAAGATCAACATAGAACTCGAAACTGTCAATTTTACTTGTAGGACAGTATTTTAATCCTCTTTTTAACACACTCTCTTCTACCTTTGTTAAAGTTTTTTTACTTAAGTTGAAAATCTTTGTTTGATTTTCTACAGATGGCGCTTCTATGGGAATTGTTGGTGGGGTAGTGGTTCTATTTCTATTATGATTCCTTCTGTTTTTAGTTCCTCCTCTCTTCCCTCTAATGGTTTTTAGTTTTGATTTTTTGTCCCATTTTGTTTCCTCCACCTGGTTTTCGGCGCAAACCTGAAAAAAGGGGATCGAATGGGTGTTTCTCTTCTCAGAGGTTCAAAATAATTAGGATCCTCATAATTAAAGAAACCGGGGGAATCATGAGGTCTCCTATCAAATTGATTTTTTGGAGGATATCTCCTTGGAGTATACACTCTTTGATTAGGTGGATTATCATTCCTCCAATTATTCTTATATCCTCTCCCTTTTTGTTGAAAATTTTGGGTTTTAGATTTTTTCATAGGGTGAGAATAATGATTAACGGGGGTTTGAGGTATAGTTATATCCTCTGTAGGAGGTACATTTTGTATTTTGAGGTCATTAAGATCTCTGAGGTATTTTTTCCTCTTTTTTTCCTTCAATTCTCCCGTTTCTTTATTTAATTTTTTCATAATTTCAATTTCTGTCTTTTTATAATCCTCTAGCTCTTTAAATGGTTCTAAAGTTTTCTGTATTTTATTAATTTCCTCATTGAATTCGGTGAGGTTCCTTTTACGTTCTTTTATGATTAGACCCATTAATTTAATGGAACATTGTTCCAATATTAGGTCCCAATCTTTTTTGAAGTCCCCATTAGTGGGGGGAAAGGATGGGGATTTTTGAATTTTTAGGCCTCTTGGCACTACATTTTCAGATAAGTATTTTTCCAATGTACATACCTCCCACCAACATCGATTTTCTTTGAGAATTAAATTCTCTAATTTTTTCATGGTGGTGGTGAGGTTTGTATCTGGTACATTAAACTGAATATCACTATTAAATAGATCTTTCAAAAATTCCCTCCTGTTTTCTCTAAATGAGAACATATTGCAGCTAGGGTGCTCAGTGATGGTGAAACAGCAATTGGATAGAGAAAAGATTTTACTAAGCAACCCACAGCGCAAATGATAACACTCTGCCCAGGAAATACAAAAAGCCTTCACCAAAGGCTCAAAAAGACACAGAATACACACAAAATTATTGTAAATCCACTGGCGAGTGTTTTAGGCAAGATAATAAAGACCACTTACACAATGCTATAAACACTTAATGGTGGAGCTTCCTTTAGATCTAAAAAGAGAAGCTCAAACACAGAAAGAGACCATAGTGTGATATTGTTAAGATATGGAATGAAATGGTGCTGTTTAATCAGGTCACTCACATTTCATAAGCAAGATATGCGCATATCAAAAGGGTCTTTATCTTTCAATCCAACATGTTCTTCCAAATAACGTTCCCTGGGGACTCGATAAAACGGTATATAGTGCAACACAGTTTGTTATAATTAAAATAACAATTTATTGGTTACACTCACATGTGATCGGTAAAAACAAGGCAAAATACCCATAACAGGGTGACAGGATCCAAAATACTGTGTCGCGAAGATCATCCAACCCTCTGAATACCCGACCAGCGGTCCTCAGCGGGGAATGCTGTTCCTTCCAGTGGCCTCAGAATAGGATCCGTTCGGTGGTGTTCACTTAGCTTAAGCGCGCTTTCGGGCAGGAATTGCCCTTCATCAGAAGCTCAATGGACACCATCGGACGGGGCCCTCTTACACCCCCTCCAAACACACAATGCATAACAGCTGTCACGATCTCGCCGCTGTAGACTTCCGGGTTTTCAAAACCGGAAGTGACGTTCCGGCTCTCTGTGGTGATCATTTCTCCGTCACTTCCTTCCTTTGGAACGCATCGTGCGTATCAATAGGACGCGACTCCATCTTTTAAGATGTGTTCGTTCTTCCTGACATTAGAAATGCATATTTCTTTCTGGAACGCACCGCCATTGTTGTTTATGTCCATGCTCAGTCCAGATCAAAGTGCAAAGTATGTGCAGGAATATTTTAGCGTCCATATATTCAAATATAAAATACAGAAAAAAATATACAATTAGTTACACTATATAGATGTCATTGTGATCATATTATAACGTGTTATACGGCAGCTTGAGGCATGGAAATCGCTTCCTCTCTCGCTGCTGGGGAGGGCGGCAGTATTGCAATCTATAGTGTTCCCTAAGTTATCATATTGCATGCAAATGCTCCCTATTAAATCATCTAAAACCGACACCAAAAAAGTAATGTCAGCCTTTATTACGTTCCTTTGGCTAGATAAAAAACCTTGTATATCCAGATTTAAACTATATTCTAGAAAGGCGGAGGGAGGATTGGGAATACCACATTTAGACGCCTTCACGCAATCAGTTTTTATGCGGTATATTCTGGATTGGATGCGAGGTTCTGGAAATAATGCCCATTGGAGTCCGAATTATTCCCATCTTTCTTCCACTGCAGCGTTGCCTCCTCAGCCTATGCAAGATATCTAACTCACCCACACATATTTAGCATGGTTATCCATTAACAGAAATCTGGGGCGCAGATATGGGGAACACGCCACATTACATTCTGGGGCAACCCAAATTTCTTAATGCTACATACTCAATTTCGAAGCCTAAGGGGATAGTAGTTGTTAAAGACGTATTTGATCCGGGGGGCGATCTCTTGCCAAGAGTTGGTTTCTAAATACTCCATTAGTAACAAAGATTTCTTTATGTATTTACAAATAAGTCACTATATACAGACTAGGGGCGAGATGTATCAAACGGAAAAAATGCGGTAACCCTGGTTTTACCGCATTTTCCAATGTATCAAAACTGATACTGCATTGAAGGGTATCGCCAGGGTGGCGATACCCTATAGAAGCCTATGGGCTTCTTTTCGCCGCCCGCCGATGCAAACCCGCCACCTTGCCAACCCCCCCTCTGGCTTACCTTCCTGAAGGATCCTCCTGCACCCCGGAAGGTAAACCCCTCCTCCCCCTAGTGAAGCAGCCGGACATCCTTCCGGCTGCAGGGGGGAGGAGGAGGCGCCGGGGACAGCATGCATAGCTGTCCCCGGCGTGAGGGGAGAGCGTGGCGGCAGGGAGGTGACGGAGACCCCCCGCACACCAGAGTACAGGTATCGCGGGAGGGCTCCGTCACCGCATCGCGATGCCCAGGGCCGTCTTTCCCATTGGGCTTAATGGGCAGTTGCCCAGGGGCCAAAGGGTTGTAGGGGCCCACCCCAATGGGGAAGACAGCACTGTCCTGGGGAATGGCGGCGGGTGATAGGAAACCAGGCAGCGACTGTCAGAGGTGACGCAACAGCGGCGGTGATCCAGGCAGCGGGGGGCTTGATGTAGCAATCTGGGTGGGTTGTGTCGGGGATCTGGGCAGCAGCTGTCAGCGGCGACTCAGCAGTGATCCAGGCAGTGGGGGGCTTGATGTAGCAATCCGGGTGGCTTATGTCGGGGATTTAGGCAGCAGCTGTCAGCGGCGACTCAGCGGTGATCCAGGCAGCATGGGCTTTACGTAGCAATAAGGGCAGCGTGCGTCTGGGATCCAGGCAGCAGCTGTCAGTGGCTGTCCAGGCAGCGGCTACTCAGACCTTGATGTAGCGCTATTTGCTGAGCGGGAAGCGCTGCTAATTTTGAAAAGTCTGGCCGGACGCTGATTGGCCGGATGCTCAGCCAATTAGTGTCCAGGCAGTCTTTGCAAAATCTGCAGCGCTTCCCGCCCGGTGGCAAATAGCGCTACTGTACATCAAGGTCTGAGCGAGCTGCCTGGATGTCCGCTGACAGTGGCTGCCTGGATCCCCACCACATGCCGCTTGGATAGCTAAATCAAGCTCCCAGCTCTCTCACTGCCTGGATCACTGCTGGGTCACCACTGCCTCTGCCTGGACGTCCGCTGACAGTTGTGCCTGGATCCCCGCCACATGCTGCCCAGGTAGCTACTTCAAGCCCCCAGTGCCCCCCGATGCTGCTGCACATAGGTGGGTGGAGAGGTGTTGTGAGGAGGAGAGGGGGCCCTAAAAAATATTTTGCCCAGGGGCCCACTAGATGGTTAAGACGGCCCTGGCGATGCCAGCCGCATATGATAGTACATATGCGCTGGCATCGCGGCGGGCGGGTGGCGAAGGGCGGCAATGTATTTTAATACATCCCGCCCTATGCCTCTAGCCATGAAAAAAGAGAATGTCCAAGATCCGCTCCTTAATATCTTCGTTCTTAGTTCCACTGGCCGCATATAGACTCCGATATATATGTATTCAGGTTGCTCCCTGTTGACCCTAAAGATATATGGGCAGGAGTGGCGACGTCATGGCAGTTAGATATCCCAGAGGGAGCGTCTCAGGACACCTTGACTAAACTATGAAAACCCTCCAATCAGAAATGTTACAAGGAGTACATTTAAAAACTCTACACAGGGCTTACAGTATATGTCCCAGGCCCAACGCAAACACTTTGTACCCTGGGAACTGGGTCTATGCTTGAAGTGTAAATGTACCAATGCATCATTGCTCCATGGCCTAAGGGAATGTGGGATGAAGTGATGGGATTTGTTAACGGGATCTGTGGAACACGTTTCGTGAAAGACCCGATTGTCATGATGTTTGCTAACTTCTCAGTATGGGATTTAGGAGGGGAAAAGAGGATATTGAATCCATTTTTTAACCATAGTGGTTACAGTGGGGAAGAAGGTGATACTGCGGTCCTGGACCTCTTATTCACTCTTATCTTCATTTAAAGCACAATTACTGAAAATGCTATATTTTGAAAGACGGGCCACTTTGCCAGACATAGAAAATGGTGTAAAACGCTTTCACAAAAAGTGCGATGTTTATATTGACACGATGCTAACACGAAGACACATCTTCAAAATGTTTGTAGGCACCACGTGGTATCTACTTTGTACATTGTCTTAAGATGTCCTAGATAATTCAGGGTTGCCGACTCTCCCGGAATGGCCGGGAGTCTCCCGAAAATCGGGACCCCCTCCCGGCCCCCCGGAAGGGTGGGCAACCCTTCTGGATTCAGGGGGGACCCCCCCTGCGCCCCGGATTGCGGCATTAAAATGCCGCAATCCTCGGGTCTCAGAGGAGGGGGCAGAGCTAAAATTACACAATCGCGTCATTTTAGCCCCGCCCCCTCCACAGAGATCCGTGAATTCGGCAGTTTGTCCTTATGGGGGCGGGGCTTAGTGTAGTCACACTTAAGCCCCACCCCTGAGCGGCAACCCTGGGATAAATCCTGCAAGGGGGGGGGGGGGGGTATTAGGGAGTTTTTATGCTGGGTACACACCAAAACGATTTTGGCACAATCCCATCAATCTGGATCCAATTCAGACTGATTGGATGCAGATTTGGTCAAAATCGTTTGGTTGGATCTGAATTGGATCCGAATCCGATCCTACCTGCTGCAGGTAGGATCTGTAAAAGATCCATTCATCTGAATACAGAGGATATCGGATCGTATGCAAATCGTATGCAAATCGCATGCAAATTGTATGTAAATCGTATGATCCTATTTGCATACGATTTGCATACGATGTGCATCCAAATCGTTTTGGTGTGTACCCAGCAGATATATGTTTGAGGGTGACAAATAAATGTGTATGTACTGTTTGATTCACGGTATTCTTCTGCAACCCTCAGCTTCTCTTTATTCCAATGTTTGATTTGTAATGTTGTTATATTATTTTTGTTATAAGCGTTATAATTAAATTGCTGTTTATTGACCATTATGCTGTATGACAATGACGCTTAATAAAAATTGTGGTACTTGTTTCCTAGCACGGCCACAATCACGTCCATCGTGTACCTTAAAGTTAAGGTACACGATGCCCGCGATGGACCCGATTTCCTTTGAAATCAGGTCCATTTTGCCAGCAAAGGCAAAATCGGGGGCATCGCGTCGGTCGCGTGCATTAACATGCGATGCGACCGACGCGATGCCCCCGAGGGGCCCTATTCACATTTGATTCAATGTAAAAATCGGGTCGATCGCATCGCATGCGATTTGG